>NC_022011.1:24373141-24376303 GCF_000317375.1 Microtus ochrogaster | reverse complement strand
GAAATACATATACATATAACAAAATTGACCTTAAAATCCACACCACTGCAAATTATTCATACCTATATCACTCCTGGTTATGTGTGATTCTCTGATGAGTTCCAAATGCAAGTCATACTGAAAATGGGCCATAGGGATTTATTTCTTTTAGTGTCCATGCCCCAAAGGATGGAAGGTGGTTTAGCAGGAGGTTTTAGTGGGGAATCTGAGTAAAGGACTCTGCCTTCAAATTGGGTGGGCGAAACTCATTCCTGCTTCCTGGGGCCTTCTGATCTCAGGGATGCAACCCTGAGGGTCCTTGTGAACAAACACATTGAGTTTCTACAATCTCTAAGACAGCTGGGCAGGAGTAGATGAGACTCCTTAGAAATGTCCATACTCACACAGCTCCTGGGTCCAAGGATGCTGGTGTCTCTCATGCTCTTCCCATTTGATATGGTGGTTTTCTCCCAAGCACGCTTGATTCAAGAACTTCTGCTAAGACTAAGGGTGACTGAAAATGTCTTGATCTGACCCCCTGCATACCCCCCATGGAGATATGCAGGGTTGTTCCTCCTGTTCTTGGAGTTGAGTAAGATTAAAGGCTCATTGAGTCAAAGTGAGGCAATGCAAGTAAGTTCAGGGATGTCTGGAGTCAGATCATCAGAAGGAAGCCTTGTAACTTTAACCCTCACCTCTTAGAAGGCTCCATCTAGGGATAGCTGACCTAGCATTGCTAAGCCCGGAAGACAGATCATGAACAACTCTGGACCAACTTCTTATCATTGAGCAGCTGTAAGAACCAGCCTCCTCGGCCCATACTCTGGGCTTGTGAGAGAGGATGCCACCGTGCAAATGCTCTTGCAGGATCCACAGCCCAGAATGTCACTAGGCAGATGAACCACCCGGCAGATCTCACCCACATTCTTCATCTACAACACCGGGGAAAGGAAAAGGTGCTCTCAGAATTGCTTACACCTAGAGCACACACAACTTCCTAATAGCTACACCACTGAAGAAAAAGAGCCCTTCTTTCTTCAGTACCTGCTAACTGTCAATCACCCCTCAGGGAGGGTCCCTGTGGAAACACAGATACTCACAGTCTTGCCCAATTCCTGTGTAGACCAGCACCCACTCCAGTGAGTTGATGAGCGCAAGGGCTGAGTCATGTCCAGAAGACATCTTTCTGTCTGCATGTCCTTCCCATTGCGGTGAGCGAGGGACCTGCCGTATTGATTTGCTCAGGATGCTGTAACAAGGTACTACAGGTTAGGGCTCAAGTGGCAGATATTCATTTCTCTAGAAACTAGAAGCCCAGTATTGAAGTGTCGGCAGGGGTGTTTCTTCTGAGCCTCCTTTCCTTGGGGGGTAAGAAACTCACCTTCTTTCTCTGTATCTCCTTATCATCACCTTCCAAGGAAATGAGTAATCCCCTTTTGCGAGATTGTGCATCCAAAGAGAATCAAGAACTAGAGGTCAACATCTCAGTCTAAGAATGTACATGAATAGGAAAAGGGCACAATTCTGGCCCTAACACCAGAGTTTGAATTCTAGTCCTTCACCAACGTCCTCTGTGAGCCTTCATTTTGTTCTTTGGAAAGTGAGTTCTCAACACAGGTTGACATAATGGCAGGGATGACATTCACACAAGATGGTTTAAGCAGGTCTCCGATAGACAGAAAACCAACAAACAGTCCCTATAGCCTTCTGCTCATATCTCTCTGCATACATGATAAGCCGTGTTAACAACCATTATTTCTAGTGTGTGTGTGTGTGTGTGTGTGTGTGTGGTGTTTATTTAAGACAGGACCTCCTATAGCTCAGGTTGGCCTGGAACTTACTGTGTAACTAAGGATGACCTTGAACTTCTGATCGTTCAGCCTCTGTGTGACAAGTATTGAGATTATAGGCATGTCCCACCATTCCTGCTATTTTTATATGGTGCAGTCGATCGATTGCAGGACGTTGTGTAGGCTAAGCAAACACTCGACCAACTAAGTCACAACCCTAGCCCCTTGTAGAATTATTTAGATGTGACTAAAATACGGTGTAAATATAGCTCACTTAATAATAATCTCAAAATTTGTGATAGCTATTGCAATTTTTGATGCTATGAACATGCCAAATAGAAAATATATGTTTGCTTTCTCTGTTATTTTAGAGATATTAATAGGCCCACTGAGTCTGGGAACTGTTTTCAAGACTTCCTGATAAAGGACCATGTTCAACTCTAGGAGTTCTGAGCAGGTCACATGACCAGGAAGCAGGCATGGTCATCATACATACATGTGGTTGTTAAGAACAAAACCTTACCACTATCCAGCAAGTTGGGCAGAAAACCCCAAAGGCCTGTAGGTGTTACCTGCTTTCTTTTCTTGTTTCTGAGCTTGGGACTCAGGCAGGTCATTCCCCACTTCCTTCAGAATTGCTGGAGCCAGGAAGAGATGCTTTATCAAAGGTCAAGCCTTTTATCTCGAGGTCAGTAAGAAGAGAAACCTCTTATCACCTGGGAGCCAAGTTAATATTTGTTCAAAGCACTAAGATGGAGACCTGTGGGCTCAAGGGGCAGGTGAGTCATGAGGAGACTGAGCCATAGCCCTTGGCAGTCACAAAGGAACCTGCCTTGCTTGGTACCGAAGAGCCCCTGCTTTGGTTTTGTCTTTCAGGGAAGAACCAGGAGAGGCTGTGTCCTGGGGAAACAAGCATTTGAGTGCTGCCTACATGCAGGGATGACAACCTCCCTCATAAACATTTGAATGTTGCATACTTTCAAGGATGCCAGTCTCTCTCCTGAGCCGGTGGTGGGCTGAGCAGGGGTCGGGTGCATTCTCTACACTGTCTTCCTCAACTCGACCACACAGCTATGGAGAAAGGAAAGGAAAGGAAAAGCAACTATAAGACCTAAGATAGGTTCTTACTGTGGGCTCTGGACTCAGTTCTGATTCAGTTTTCAACCATGGTCTCACGACCAGCATCTTCTCTAAGATGAAGCTCTCCAAATCACAGTCTCCTTACCTGTAGCTAGAGGTCATGGAAGTGGCGTTCTTGGCCCAAAGGCCATTGTAGGTGATGAGATGAAGACCTTTGTAACCACCACTGTCTGTGTCACCAGCACCATGTCCCCTATGACCCTGCTTTCCTGGTTTTTTTTGTTGTTTTTTTTTTTTTTTTTTTTTTTTTTTT
>NC_022011.1:24338430-24373041 GCF_000317375.1 Microtus ochrogaster | reverse complement strand
TTTGGAGCCTGTCCTGGAACTAGCTCTGTAGACCAGGCTAGTCTCGAACTCACAGAGATCCGCCTGCCTCTGCCTCCCGAGTGCTGGGATTAAAGGCGGCGTGCGCCACCACCACCCGGCTTGCTTTCCTGTTTTGAAGCCTTGCTGACATCCTGCCTTCTGATGACAGGATACCACTCTCTTTCCAATTTCTCTTTACTTTTCTTTGTCTTCTTCCTTCTGACCTTCATTCAATCCTTTCTCTCCTTTTTTCCTTCCTTCTCTCATTTCTTTCCTCCTTCTCTTCTTTCTTTCTTTCTTTCTTTCTTTCTTTCTTTCTTTCTTTCCCTATTTCTCTTTGATACTTCTTCCCTCTCTACCTCCCTCCTTCCCCTTTCCTTCCCTTCCTTTTATTTCTACAGCTATCTCTGTCTTTTTTGACTTTTTTTTATCTCTGTCTTTTTTGACTTTTTTTTTTTTTTTTTTTTTAGAAACTCTTCCAGCATACCCCAGGATAACCTCATACTATGACCCTCCTTCTTTGGTTTCCCAAATACTGGGATGACAGGCCTAGATCATCCTAGTGATATCAGCCTTACTACTTTCAGTCCTTATGACCTGAAATAGGGTGTCACAATTTGAACACTGCTAATGGTTGGTTGTTAAAGAGAAAGTGGGCCTCAAGCTAGAGCTTAGATTGGAGATGGTGTAGAAGCAGAATTGAACACCATGGCCCTTATCAGATCTTTCTTTATATCTGTTCCTTTTTTAAAAATAGCAGTGATAGACACTTCGTCCTTAGTGGATGATTTCTTACACAATGCAACTAAGGCAAAAGTTAAAATAGTAAGTAGGGAGGCTAGGGCTAGAGACCATAAATTCAAGGCCAGCTTGGACAGTTTAGTGAGAACCTGTCTCCAAACCAAAACACCCACAAACAACAACAACAAACTACCACCACACGGGCTTGGGCTGTAGTGCAATCAATGGATGGGACACTTACATGGCATCAACAAGGTCCTATGTTCAAACCTCAGTGTTGCAATAACAATAGTATTAATAATACATAAATAATGGAATAAATTAAAAAATAAAAACTAGTCCAGAATATATGTGGAGGGGACAGAAATGCTGACAATGGCTTTGTACTTCCTGCAAACAAATAGTATTGCCTCCAGGCTCAGAATTGTGTTGGTTTTCTATTTCTCTGTTCTTGCTCCTCTGGACAAACAGGGAACCATATATCCACTGGTATACCCATGAGAGCCTAATAATATGCAGACCTCAGTCCAGATCCAGAGCGCCCTGGACTGGGTTCTCAGCGATTGACAGGGGCTGAGTGTGCTCTTCTCAGTAGCATCTCTTTAATAGCCTAACCAGGGCTTGGGGAAAATATTTACACCAGGAAATTGGAAAAGTCCCACAATCTGGGATATTTGTTTTTCCAAGGAGCTGGTTGCTAAGCTTCTGCTTGCTTACCTCAACCCTGCTGGGAACTCCTAAGCCAGGGATTCCCTGGGATCAGCACTGAATGGCTTCCCACTGGGGACTCTGCTGCAGTTGCTAACCTCAAGGAGACACCTGCAACTTGGGAGACACAATCCACTCAGCTCTCCCAACTCCTTCACCCAGGGTGGTTCAACAACCAGGAGAGAAAATGCTACCCAGGCTTCCCCACCCAGTGAGGCAGAAAGACACTGGGCAGGGACTGGAAAAAAAAAAGTCTCATTGAATACAAATAGCTGGAATAATTGCTGAGCAAATCTAGAAAATGACTAGCTAAGTAAATTGCTTCTCTTGTGCAAAGTCTCTCTGAGTTTGCGGGGAGGGGGAAGGGAGAAGTGGACATATGGTCAGCTTCCTTGAGCCCCCTAGATCTCATCTTCTTTTCCCTGGAGTCACCAGGCATTTCCTATTGTATGCATGCTCTGTCGTTGGGGGCTGAACTTCCTGTGGAAGTGTGACAGATCGGAAGGGGGAAGGGGTTTCTGATGATACCCAAGGGTCCCCTGGTGACCCTGCTGTTTGGGTTTCTCTCTTGTTTTTCGGTATCAGATCAACATAAGACCAGAGGAATTGTGGCCTAACCTTTTTGGCAAATATCAGACACTGGGGGCATCACTCCCCATGATTTGAACAGCTAAAGTGTTGTTTCTTTGGCCAAGGTGATTTTTATGGAGAATTAGCCACTAAACCCAGATACCATGTGAAGCTTTATCATGAAATGATTTGCTCTGAGGCATGCACCCCATTCTGTACTCAGGACAGAGTCGGGTCATGGCCTATGGTTGGTCACAGAGCTGACACTGTGCTGGCAGGAGGTGAACTCCGAACCTCATCAGGCCACCATCTCTTACACTGAGGCACACTCATTCCCTTAAGTGTCCGGGGAGAGCTCAACAATAAATGAGACATATATCAGGCCCCTCCCTGCAATATTCAGGGAACATCATCCAAGATGAGGGTGCAGATGGAAAGAAAGAGTCCTAGGTTCAGGAGGACAGAAGTGAAACGGACATGAGGATATGACAGACACCGCACTAATGAGTTCATCATAAGACCTGGGAGAGATCAAGCCAGTCAACACTCCAGCATGGAATAAGGAGGGTCTATACGCCCCACTTTTAGCTGGGGATCTATTGAGAGTTGATGGCTGCTGGGGGAGGGAGAATCAACTTTCTTTAACTCTGTGGTCCCTACTGGGTTGAGCACACTCCTGTGGATGGCCCCACATCCATGTACATATGGACAGTACTAATTAGATTCAGTAGGATACATACGAACATGAAATGGGGAATTGGGATGGGGCATGATGGGTGGATCTGGGAGGGGTAAATATGATCAAAATCTAGTGTGTGCATGCATTATATTTTCAAGGAACTAGTAGAAAGATAAATTTCCAAGACATGCCTGGGATCAGGCAGGAAACGAGGCAAAGACACACAAAGAAGTAGAAGGAGCACAGCAGGAAGAGAAATGGGCTGTGAGCCTGCTATTACTCCTTCTCAGGTAGGATGGAACTTTCTCGAACAGAAAGTCATGCACCAGCTGAGACAAAGAGGGGTTCATAGAAGTTAAAACATCTCTGTCAAAACGTGCCTTTGCATCCCTGGAAAGTCATTCAGTTTGAGACCTGAGGAGTGCAAGACAGCACTGTGAACATTCAACACACGCATATGAACACCCTCTCCAGCAAGATGTCCAAAGAAGCAGGAATTTAAAAAACGAGCAAACGACCCACTGTAATTATTTGAAGCCCAAAGCTGGTACTATGAATTTGTTATCTTGATGATTTAAAGGAAAAACTTCTAAAGGCTGAAGACTACCTGTCACCCCCAAGGTCAGTCTTGAAGTAAGCCCTAAGCCTAATCAGGGCTTTCTTCCTGGCCTTTTGTCCTGTGGACAAACTTTAACTGGAGAACAGAGTTGATTGACACATGGTAAGGATGGCCTGGTCAGGCCCCCTGGCCTGGGGGAAGAGGCATGCTGCATTTCTTTTACCTCCCTAGAGGAACTCACTTATCCTCACCTGGATCCTGGTAGAGGTTGCCTGGCTTGCCCTTAACACAAACTCAAAGTGAAGCCAGCTGAGGGTTCAGAGGAGCTCAGGGGAGTCCCCTCAGACTCAGAGTAAACTCCCTTTCCTGTCGTGGTCAGCAGCCAGAATGAGGGATGTTTTGTCTTTCACTGGACCAAAATTAGTGTGAGTTTTTGATCCTAAGATGTCAAGAGTTGCTCAGATGTAAGAAGCTTCCTGGGGTGTGTTTTATTCGTTTTTATGATTTTAAATACTGCTTTAGAATATATAATCCTTGGTGGCCAGGGATAACTTAGAAAATAGTTGTATAGCAAAGTTTAAAAAATTAAACAATCCTACATGCCACAAATGTAAGGTCCAGCCTGATATTGGTTTTTTTTTTTTTTTTTTTTTTTTTGGTTTTTCGAGACAGGGTTTCTCTGTGGTTTTGGAGCCTGTCCTGGAACTAGGTCTTGTAGACCAGGCTCGTCTCAAACTCACAGAGATCTGCCTGCCTCTCCCTCCCGAGTGCTGGGATTAAAGGCGTGTGCCAGCCTGAAATTCTTAATGACATCTGTCACATAAAGTAATGGAAAAGCTTCTCAGAAAGTAAAGGGACTAGCAAAGTAGGTGTGCTTGGCAGGAACAAGTATATTTATTCTTAGGCTATCAGACTATTGAAATAATGAACCCCAAGAAATGAGAATCTTCAGAGCCATTCACTGATAGAGGAAGATTAGATTGAAGGCAGGGGTGAGGAGAGAGGGGTAGACAGAAGGAACTGTCTCCTGGAGGAAGGTGTACTGCCAGAGAGACAGTGGCAAGCAGGGGGTTACACCTAGGCTGGGCAGTTTAGTTATGAAAGTTTCTTGCTTTCTTTGTAAGCTACCTAATCCTGTGAAAACGCCCAGGGTAGACTTGGGGTGAGGACTCACTGGACCTCCTTGTCTCTCTTTTCAGTCTGGACCAACTGAATGAATCCGCCTTTTCTGTTTTCAGTATCAATTTGTTTTTTATTTTGATTGGCACGAAGATGGGTTGCTTGTTTGGATACAGGCTGTGACCCTGAGCCTGGTAACAAGTGGTCAACCACTCTTGATTTTGCTGCTTTGAGATTTCATGGGGAAGAAGGAAGATTTTAGGCCTTTGTCTTGAAGTTTCAGGAGAAAATATTGAGATGATTTTTTTTTTTTTTTTTTTTGTTGCTTTTCTTTGTTTCTTCAGCTGGGGCCTCGCTCTACCACGGGCTGGTCTCAACTGCTTGATCCTCCCACCTGAGCCTCCTGAGTGCCGGGATTACAGGTAGTGCCCCTGTGCCCAGCCCAGCTGTGCTTGGCTCTCCCTCAACAATAAGCTTTACAGGTTCCTGGGAACTGTTCAAAGTCTTTGAAATTTCTCAGTTTGAAGCGAGACAAGGAAATAGTTGAAGTCTCTTTCCAATTGAGTCGCTTCCTGGAAATTCACAGCGGTGAGGGCAAGACAGAGTTGAGCGGGCTTCTGCAGCTCCAGTTAAGGGGCGTTCACACTCACAGGTCTGCCAAGAAAGAGGAAAGGGAATGAAAGGAAAAAGAAGAGCCCCCTGGTGTTCTGGGGGTACACAGGCACAGGCCGGTCATTGTACAATTTGAAGACAGCATGCTTCCAGTAAGTCACTTTTAAAACCAGTGTGTGTGCTTGTGTGCATGCATACGTGTGTGTGTGTGTGTGTGTGTGTGTGTGTGTGTGTGTGCTGCAAGCAGTTGTGAGCCACCCTGTGTGTGCACTGGGAACTGAATTCAAGTCTTCAGCAAGTGCTCTTAACTGCTGAGCCATTTGTCTAGCCCCCAGATACTTGTTTTCCTGGCCCCACTGTCACTGCCTATACAGTAGATTGTACCATTTTCATATAATGGTTTATTTAAACTACCTGCCACTCCACAGCCCTGTTGCCAACAAGGTGTTTCTTACAAGCTGGTGTTTCTGTATCTGTTATGCCCCATCACAGAATTCCCCCAAAACCAACTAGGAGACCTACTCCAGTATGTCAAAACAAAGAGCCTTTATTCTTACAAGTTTGCAAACTCGGACTCTTTGTGTGTCCAATGTATTGGAGTGATCGGAGAGCCCCGAGTTCAGTTGGGGTTTGATTTTTATAGTACCAAAGGTGGGAGTAAGGGATTTCTAAGGTTCAGGACCCCTGACTGGCTGACACTTGTTTAGGAGTGTCCTGCCTGGTGAACATTAGGATTTACCTTTGGTTGGTCTGTGCCTGGGTGGTCTCAGTTTGTGGTCTTTCTTGGAACCAGGTATTGCCTTAGGGTAAACTACTTAGACTCAGGCCTCTATTGAGGTTGTCAGGACAGGATCCTACCTTATCTTTGGCTATTCTTCTCAGTGTCTCTTCGTCCTCTCTGGAGCTCTCTTCTTTCGGTTCCTGCGTAAGCCAGTGGCTGTTCAGTCCTAGGAAGATGACCATCTGCCTTCAACTTGTATTACTAGAAATATGGGGGAGTCCCTCTAGAACCACCGCATATGATTGGGGAAATTGGGGTCCACTCTTGTGGCTCTTAGAATATTTTTTCTCAAAAGAAGTAACGGTAAAATCATTTAGGAAATGGACCAAAATTGGGGTAATCACCATAAAAATCTAGAACAGTGGTTCTCAACCTTCCTAACATTGTGACCTTTCAACCCAATTCCTCATGCTGAGGTGACCCCCAACCATAACATTATTTTCATTGCTACTTTACAACTTTTGCTACTAATATGATTCATAATCAAGTATCTGTCTTTCCCGATGATCTTAGGTGACCCCTGGGAAAAGGTTATTTGATCCCCCTCAGGTTGGGAGACACTGGCCAAGAGCTATGGTTTCCAAACTGTTTATCAGAGAGCTTCGTGTCTGGATTAGAGTTTTGGTCCCACCCTCATGTACAGCCTCTAGGAGTCTCATTTAGGAGGAGATAAGAAACCAGTTCCCACTTCTGACATTCCTGGTCTAGGGGCCAGGACAACTGCTTTTAGGCAGGGATCCCTGCTCTAAGTCTGCTTAGCCAGTTTTTACTTCCTGCTTCCACCAACGTTTGCATTCAAAATATTTTCCTTCTCGCTGACCATCTTTATCTCCCTCAATCGTGAGACCTTAGATTTCACAGAGCCAACCCTGAGATAGAACATTCCAGGACACTGTGGGGCGAGCTCTAGGAAAGTCTCAGAAGACAGAGACAGACGCTGGACTCCTTGGCCCTGCCGTCCTTTATGCTTTCGTTCCATTGATTTTGTGAGAGATAAAGTCTGCAATTAGAAGTCAGACCTGAGCACCTGGCTGGAGGTTAGGGCTCGGAGCTGCTGTGCGTCACAAAAGCAGGCATAGCCTTGTGCACGGAGTGGATTGCAGAGCCTGTACAGAAAAGAATGTTAGCAGCAGACGGTTAAGTTGTAAGGAGCTTCCAGGAGGCCAGCAAAGAGTAAACTTTGTAAGCTAGCAGAGACACTTCAGAATTTTTTATTACCCTCAATTGACATCAAGGGATTTGATGGTTATCTTAAAGAAAGCCGGTTTGAAAGGCTGGCCATTTGTATGTAAACTTTCCCCATTAGTCGAGCTAATGGCTTGAGGACTTGCCTACTAATCTCCCACTTTCTTCTTGCCTGAAACCCCCTTTATGGTCCCCGCAGGGACTTAGATTCTCCTCTGGTTGGCAAAAGTTAGATCAATTGATTACCCTCAAAGCAGAGATGCCTATCTTGGTGACTGTGAGAGCCCAAGATGTTCGGAAAAATCTACCTCTTTCCATCCACACTTTAAGGCTGGGCTACACACAGAGCAAGCAATCTTTGCTCCCAAAGTCCCCGTTTCCACTACGTCCACGGGTGCTATCAGTAGCACATGGATGGGGCACTCAACAGTGTTCTGGGACCTGTCATAAAGCAAGGGCTGGGCTGTAACTTCCCTTGTGTTTCCCTATAGATGCCTAGCAACAGAGGCCTGTGGGCTGTTAGCTTGAATGCCAAATCTAGCAAATAAAAACACGGACACCTACTTAAATTCAAATTTCAGAAAATAATAAACACATTTTCAGCCCATGCACCACATAGGGTAAAGGGTAATACTTTCAGATAAATATATCTACTGCTTTTCTGAAATTCGCATTTAACTGGACTGGGTCTTTGTATTTGATGAGGCAACCCATCCCTCTCCAATGTCTGCTGACGTCTTCTTAATGAAGAATGAGTTCAGCTCAGGCAGGCAATGATATTATAGCTGGTCAAGCCTTAGTCACAGGTTTTGGTCTCAGGTAGCCTTGGCTGTCCTGGAACTTGCTCTGTAGACCAGCTGGACTCGAACTCAGAGATCCCCTTGCCTCTGCCTTCTGAGTACTGGGTTTAAAGGAGGGCACCACTACTGCTTGGTCAGAGCGAATAACTCCAGACTTGCATTTAGATAACTTCATTTTAAAATAAATTTAAGTCAAAAGCTAAAAAGGTAGTTGTAATGGTTTAGATAAAACTCGGTTCCCCCGAGGGCGGCAATGGGCTGTGTAGCTAGTAAACACCTATCTAATCCTCCTGCCTCCACCTCCCAAGTGCTGGGATCACAATGTACACCACCAGGCCTGATCCTGCAGTGATGTTGGAGCTCCAACCCTGTCACCCGCTGTGCTCATTCTCATAGACAGCTGCAGGGGCTGCATGGTGCTAGTCCTTGGCACTTGCCTCACCTCCCATAGATGCCATGGTTCTCTTCTCACTGGCACAGCCATGGCAAACCATTTGAACTGCCTTGTGCTGTTTACTGTTCTTTGAGGTCAGTGTGGTTATCTGTAGGCAGCCCTGGCATCTTCTTCCACTCTGAGCAACTTCAGGAGAGATGATGTGTGTGTGTATACAAGTGTGGTCATGAGCGCATGTGTGAATTGAACTTGAAGATATCAGTTAAATATCAGAATTCTGTATCTGGAAAATGGTCTTTAAAATAAATCAGTAAAGAAGCTTTTGTATATGAATCATTTTTTTTTAAAAAAATCACTAATTCTTTTTTGAAGACAGGACCTCACATAGCCCAGCCTGGTCCTAAGCATCTGCCATAGCTGAAGATAACCTTGAACTCCTGATCCTCCAGCCTTTACCTCCTAAGTGCTGGGGCTATGACTATGAGCTACCATGCCTGACAATCACTAAACTCTAATAGCATCTGGAGCTGAAAGAGGTATGAGCTGATAAGAAAGGAAAGAAATGCAAATAAATGCACAAAAATATTTAGCCTCACTGGAAAGTAAAGCAAATTAGGATACAAATAAGGAAAAATTTTTAGCTATAAAATTAGCTAAGGTTTAAAAATGGAAAAAAAAAGGTTTGGCAAGAATGCAGAAAAATAAACATGCATGTCGTGTGCTGGGGGAGTTCAAGTTATACGGTCAATATTACAAGGCATTTGGCAGGATATATAGTGAACCGAAGCCGAGTTCATGCCCTTTGACACAGTGTTTTTTCTTCTTGGAGGAAAAGTCAGAAACAAGTATGAATATTTATGCACAAATACGCTCATTGCAACATTATTTATAAATAGCAAAAATGTGGGAATGGAATGTGAGCCAAAGCCAGCTAAATAAATTATGTTAAATAGAGTTGAGAGAACATATGCAGCCATAAAAAAATAATGTTTCAGGAGATATTTAATGTCATGGAAAATTTGCTACTTACAATGTTAAGTTAAAAAAAGAAGGAAAGATAAACATTTGTCTATACAATCATAAGAATTATGTGAGTGTATATCCAGAAGAAAAATAGACCAAAATGTTTGTAGTGTTGGCCTAAATATTAGGAAGTTTGCTACCACAGTGTGGATTCCTTCAAGTTTTCTTAGATGGATTTCTTTTCTCCTGTCTTTCTAATACTTTCAAAATCTTCTGTAAGAATAAGAGACTGTGCTCAATTTCCATCAAACTGGAGTTGAACAAAAGCATAGAATTAAATCTCCTGTAATTAAATTTTTGGTCACTCATTTAGATTAAAAACTATGAAATGGTCTTATGAGGAAGTAGGTAGGACTGGGTTTGTCTTCCCAAGTGACTATAAAAAATCACAGAAATATTTAAGATTTGTAGTTACTGGCTAATAGTCAGTTCAAGGCCCTTAGGGGCTATAGAATTAGTTCATGGGCAGCCTGGGCAAGTTTGACCTTTGTCCAAAACTCAACAGCATAAGGAAGGCTGGAGGTATAGGGTGTAGCTTAGTGGAGGAGTGTTGGGCATCCTTATGATCCATCAGTTCAATCCTTAGAACATCCAAATAAACCAAACCAGGAATAAGACAGATAGATACTAAGAACTTTGACTGAAATCATGTCGTACATTTCTGAAAGAAATTTAAAATAAACTCATAAATATACTATGTTTTTAAATTAATAGACTTAGTTTTGTTAAAATATTTGCATTGGTATCCACAGTTGACACAACCCTCTTCAAAACCCAAGAAGTTTTTACAATCAGATTTGGCAAAAAATCAATAGGACCCCCAGACCCAGCAGCTTTAATGGAGCCCAGGCTGGTCCTAGTGACCCCAGGTAAAACGCTGCCCACTGCTCACTAACCACATTCAAGCTAGTCCAATATCCTCCGGGCTGCACTTTTCCCCCTGAGCTACATATTCTTGTCTATAATTTAGGAAGAAGACTTCAGCTTTAGCAGAGGCCAGGCCAGATCTAGGGACCCCAGGCCCCCAAACCCAAGAGATACCTTATTGGACCTGAAGACTCCCTGGTCATCAGAACCCTTGACCATTTAGGCCAGAAGACCAGAGAGAAAGAAAAATCAAGGAACAAAACACCCATCCAACAAGGACAAACACAGGAATCAACAACTAGACCTATAACCATCCCAAGTCCAGATGCCTAAATGCCAGTGTAAGAACACAATTTATAACAGAAAGGGAAATATGGCACCACCAGAACCCAGCTATCAAAGGATAATAAGACCTAGGCAATATACTGTAGCTGATACACTAGAAAGTGACCTGAAATATGACTTTATCATAGAGGATCTTATAGAGGAAATGAAAAAAAAAACTGGATGAAGTCAATAAATCCCTAAAAGAATGCCAAGAAAGGCGGGGGGGGGGGCAAACCAACCAACCAACCAACCAACCAACCAACCAACCAACCAACAAACAAACAAACAAATAGGTGAAGAAAACTGTTCAAGACCTGAAAATGGAAATAGAAGCAAAAAAGAAAACACAGACTGAGGGAATCCTGGAAATGGAAAATCTGGGTTAAGTGAGCAGGAACTACAGATGTAAGTATTACCAACAGAATATAAGAGATGGAAGAGAGAATCCCAGGCATATGATAGAGGAAATAGATTCATCAATCAAAGAAAATGTTAAATCTAAAAAATTCCTTTTAAATGGAGACTCCATGTTGGTTTCCCAGCTGCCCAGACCTGAATAATTACAAAGAAACTATATTAATTACAACACTGTTTGGCCAATGACTCAGGCTTCATCCCAGAGATGCACGGATGGTTCAACATATGAAACTCTGTCAATGCACTTTACCATATAAACAAAATAAAAGAGAAAAAAAACCCATGTGATCATCTCATTAGATGCTGAAAAAGCCTTTGACAAAATCTAACATTCCTTCATGACAAAAGTCTTGAAGAGACCAGGGATACAAGGGATATACCTAAACCTAATAAAAGCAATATACAGAAAGCTTATTGCCAACATCAAACTGAATGGAGAGAAATGTAAAGCAATTCCACTAACATCAGGAAAAAGACAAGGCTTCCACTCTTTCCATACTTATTCAAAATAGCACTTGAAGTTCTAACTAGAGCAGTAAGACAACTAAAGGAAATCAAAGGGATACAAATTGGAAAGGAAGAAATCAAAGAAATCAATCATTATTTGCAGATGATATAATAATATGCATAAGGGACCTTCAAAATTCTACCAAGGAACTCCTATAGCTGATGAATACCTTTAGTCAAGTAGCTAGATACAAACTTAACAAAAAAAATATCAGTAGATCTACTATATACAAATGATAAATAGGCTGACAAAGAAATCAGGGAATCTATGTCCTTTATAATAGCATAAAATAATACAAAATATCTTGGTGTAACTCTCACCAAGTAAGTAAAAGACCTGTATGACAAGAACTTCAAGTTTTTGAAGAAAGAAATTAAAGAAGATACTAGAAGATGAAAAGTTCTTTCATGTTAATGGATTGGTAGAATTAGCATAGTAAAAATGGCCATCTTACTAAAAGAAATCTACAAATTTTATGTAATTCCCATTAAATTCCATCATGGTTTTTTATAGACTTTGAAAGAACAGTACTCAACTTAATATGGAAAAACAAAAAAATCCAGGATAGCTAAAACAATCCTGTACATTAAAGAGCTTTAAGAGGCATTACCACCCAGATTTCAACTTCTGCTACAGAGCTGTAGTAATAAAAACAGATGATATTGACATAAAAACAGACAGGTGGGCCAATAGAATGGAATTGAAGACCCAGACAAAAATCCACATACCTATGGATGCCTGATTTTCAACAAAGAAGTCAAAATTACACAATGGAAAAAAGAAAGCATCTTCAACAATTGATGCTGGCATAGCTGGGTGGTGGCATGGAAAAGAATGCAAACAGATCCATATCTATCACCTTGCACAAAACTCAAGTTCAAGTAGATCAAATCCTTCAAAACAAATATAGATATACTGAACCTGGTAGAAGAGAAAGTGGAGAATAGCCTTGAACTCATTGGCCCTGGATATAACTTAACTGGACACTAATAGTGCAGACACTAAGATCAACACTTAATAAATGGGACCTCATGAAACTGAAAAGTTTCTGTAAAGCAAAGGACACTATCAATAAAGGCACAACAGCAGGCAACAGGATGAGAACGCATCTTCACCAACCCTACATCTGACAGAGGACTGATTTCCAAATTATATAACGAGCTCAAGAAACTGGTCATCAAAGGAACAAATAATCCAATAATAAAGGGGGTACAAACCTAAACAGAGAACTCTCAACAGGGAAATCTAAAATGGCTGAAAGACACTAAAGGAAATGCACAACATCTTTAGCCATCAAAGAAATAAAAATCAAAACAACTCTGCGATATCATCTTACATCTGTCAGAATGACCAAGATCAAAACCACTGATGAGAGCTTATACTGTAGAGGATGTGGGGTAACGGGAACACCCCTCCACTGCTGGTGGGAGGGCAAACTTGTACAGCTGCTTTGGAAAATGATATGACAGTTTCTCAGAAAATTGGTACTCAATCTATCACAAGACCCAGCTATACCACTCTTGGGCATATCCCCAAAGGATACTTGATCATCCCACAAGGTCACTTGCTTAACTATATTCATACTAGCTTTATTTGTAATATCCAGAACCTCAAAACATCGTAGATTTCCCTCAACTGAAGAATGGATAAAGAGAATGTCTACATTTACACAATGGAGTTCTACTCAGCTGTTAAAACCATGACATCGTGATAGTCTTCACATCATGACAGCAGGCAAATGGATAGAACTAGAAAAAAAAATTATCCTGAGTGAGGTAGCATAGGCCCAGAAAGACAAACATGGTAAGAGATCTAGGATAGAGCCAAACATGTCTGGAGTAAAAAAAAAGTCAGTTTAATGATGCCTAACGATATTCTGTTGTACTTATAGATGGGTGCCTAGCCCAATTGTCGTCAGAGAGCATTCATGCAGCAACTGATGGAAACAGATGTAGATCCACAGCCAAACATTAGGCAGAGATTTGGAAATCCTGAAGAAGAGAGGGAGAAGAGATTGTAGGAGCCAGAGGGGTCAAGGACGCCAGAAGAAAACCCACAGAATCAACTCACCTGGGCTCATAGGGGCTCACAAAGACTGAACTGATAACCAGTGAGCCTGCATGGTACTGATCTAGGCCCTCTACATATAGATGACAGTTGTGTAGCTTAGTGTTCTTATGGCACACCTAACAGTGGGAGCAGGGGCTGTCTGACTCTTTTGCTGACTTTTGGGACCTCACTCCTCATATTGGGTCACCTTTCCCAGCTTTAATACAAAGACCTCACCCCTCATATTGGGTCACCTTGCCCAGCTTTAATACAAAGGGAGAAGCTTAGTCTTACTGAAATTCCATATACCGTGTTTTGTTGATATCCATGGGAGATCTGTCCTTTTCTGAAAATAAATGGAGGAGAAATGGGTTTGTGGCAGGGGTGGGTGGGAACAGAGTGGGTTGGGGGAGTGGTGGAGAAGAAAGGAGGGATGGGACCCTGTGACTGGAATGTAACGTAAAAAAAAAGTTGGCAAAAATCAAGATTTTATAATCAAAAGCTCTCTGAAAACATGAAGAACTCATACTAGTCAAAGCATCTCAGAAAAGGGAAGTGTAAGGGTCTTTCCATTCAATTTTATGTTATGCTATGAAGTCTTACTGAGTGTTACGGTGGAACACGGAGGACCAACAATTGGGCTAAGAGAACATAGTCAAAGGCAAAGCCAGATCCACGTACATTTAATTGTTTGACTTTCTGGAGAATCAGCTCACACCATAGCAAAGAGTAATTTGAGATATGATAGAGTGTAAATGATCACACTTTAGAGGACAAACTGTAAGGGTTTTTAGATCAAATGGTCCCTTTTGAGAAAAACAAGACCTTTGGGCTGGGTTAGGATGAACACAGGGAGAAGACAAGGCACACTGTGCAGAAACTGGTTTAGATCTTGCAGGATCACCTCTGTAACACTGGTACCATCCCAGTCAGAACTTCTGTATCAACCCAGGCTTCAAGAGAACAGGTGACATAAGCCAGGCATGATGGCACCTGGCATGAACCAGGCCAGCTGGGAAGGGGCATCTTATGAAAAATCAGTCTTGGTTATTCTGAATCACTGCAAGTTTGGAACTTGTCACCATTACAGTCATCACCATCACCACCATTACCATAATTGCCATCCCCATTATCACTATTACTGTTACCATCATTACCGTGATCATCACCACCATTATTTTCAGCATCATAGCCATGCCATCATCATTGCAATCATCACCACCAAAATCATCACTACCATCATCATCATCACTGTGGTCACCTAACTAGTCTGTCCAGAGTGATAGAGTTGGGGTGTGTGGATTTTATGTTAAGCTCACTTTGTCATCAGAAGGTACAAAAAGAGTCTATGATATTAAAGGGATTTAAAGTAAGCAGTCTTCCAGATTCGTTGGCTCATTATTTCCTATCACAATACTTGAGACGTTTCTCATATTGTGTAAGTCAAATTAACAGATGGAGAGATTAAGGGTTTTCCCCTACAGATTATATTAAAATAGAATTTAAATCCAACTAAATTTCTCTACAGCACTATGATGCTTCCTTTTATGCAAAGGTCCCTCCCTTGGTCATTCATTCATTCAGTAATATATGATGTATGCCTCCTAAGAATGCTTTCAGCCTTCTGACGGTGTGCTGTAGGTTTGAGGTTTATTTTTATAGTTGTGGCTTAAGTTCACTCTCGTTGCTACAGTTCAGTTGTATCTTTTTCAAACAACCTGTCTCAGCATTTCTTTGCATTATAATTACCACCATAACAGTCACAGTTATCTTTATTGCTGGGAATGATGGTCCACGATTGACTGTAATTCCACCACCCAGAAGACTGAGGCAGGAAAAATTTGAGTGTATAACCGGCCTGGGCCACATAACAAGTTCAAGGCCAGTCTAGATTGCACAAAAAGTCGTCTCAATTTTTAAGTGCTGTGATTCAAGGGGAAAGAAACACTATTTAGACCAGAGAGAAAAATTCAGCTTAGAAAACCGGATTTTTATCTTAATGCATTTTCGACAGCATGCTCCGCAGTGTCTCCTGGAGGCTATCAGGGAGCGTGAAGGCTGGCTGGCTGGGACAAGAGTTCCTCCAATGGGTAGCTAGGGCTTCCAGCCACACTGTGTGGCCAGAGTCAAGTTCAAGAATGTCTCCCTGCTTGAAAAAGTTCATTTTAACCAGAGACGCTGGGGTCAGTGGCCTCGCAAATGAAACAGATAAGACAAGCAGAGGGTTCTTGTCAGAAACAAATGTTATGGCTCTCCCTCCCGAAAAGCTCGGGTGATGTTATCAGTAGAAGTCTGGTTAGGCCTACAACAAGCCAGCGAGAAGTAATATTAACCAGACGCTTGGCAGATTGTTTATTTATCTCCCACTAAATTCAATAAAGACAGACGTATATAAATAAAGGGAAATAATGTGACAGTAATTTATCACTTCGTAGAAGGACATTGTTGCCCTTATCTCTCTGATGATGTTCTATTTCAGTCCAACCATAAGGCTGTCATATCCCTTCCCCAGGACCGCCGGTAATGCCACACTGATTGCAGTAGCTTAGCTTCCTGCCCCAGGATCCTGTGTCCTAAGTCTTTGGACTTCAGTGTGGGCAGCTCCAGACCAGGTCTCAGGGTGACCTAGCTACTATGTTTGGAGAAGAGGACATTGCTTCTAAGATGCATTTCTTCATGACTCTTTGGGAAGACATGCATGAGGGCTCACTAATAAGACAACATTTGATCATTTCTTCAGCGTCCCTATTTATTTTTGGTCTTTTATTAGAGAAATATGTTCATTGCAGCTATAGAGAAGTGGGAGAGATAGAGAAATTGGGAACATATTTGTTTGATGATATTATTAACTATCTTGGTGATTGTTATGATATTTGATGATGATAGTGATAATAGTGAGGATGGCAATGATGGAGATGCTGGGGATGATGGGGATGATGGGAAATGATGCTGATGGTGGCAGATGCAGTACTGATGGTGAGCAACAGATACTATTTGCTATACCAAACATCTCTTCAAGCATGTTACATGATTTGAATACTATTTATTTTATTTTTCCCATAATCTTCATTGCGGCCCTTGAGAACCTTAGTTTTAATAGCTTTCTCCTGGTCACACAACTGATAGACCAGGAACTGGAAATGACGGCCTGACCCCATTGTCATTACATACAGTTCACTAACAAAGGACAAACCTTGATGGCATGAATGACGAAGAAGAGTTGGATGGAAGTGAGGCCAAGACCATCAGCTTCCATCTTCAAAACCAGAACTACTTATTGGGATTATCGGAGCTATTGGCACTGTGTTTGGCCAGGAGAGGCCACAGGCGAAGGTGCATCCAGAGCCCCAGGACTGAACGTGCCATGGAGAAAGCTGAGGTCTTGCACCACAAAGCGAGCCCAGGAGAGGCTATTGGTGAAAGTGCAGTCTAGGTACAATAGGAAGCCTCCGCGTTTTGGAGATGCCAGTACCACGGGATGCCCACCATGAACAACTGTGAGCAGAGTTGGCCAGAGTCTAGAAGACAAGTTGTGTGTGCTGCAGACATCAGAGCCAGAGAAGTGAGCCAAGCCCCTTGGAGGAGCCCTGAGAATCATGAGCAGATCCCAGATATTGGACATTGAGTGATTTATATATACTAAGAAGTTTGATTTTGTTTGGATCTGATTGTCACTGTGCCCTGGTTCTTCCCTCTTGAAGTAAGGAAGTATTTAATTCATTTTTGATTTTACAAGAGCCCGCAGTTGAGAGAATGAATTTTAAGAGAGATTTTTAGGTTTTAAACAAGATTTTGGATTTTTAAAACAGAAATTGTAAAGTGTTTGAATTTGTAAAGACCCTGGGACTTCTTAAGTTTGTAAAATGTTTTATATTGTGATGTTGATATGAATGTGTGATCTTGGGGCTGAACAAGATGGGAAAGATTGTGGCTTAACAGTGATGTGCTTATGTGTCAACTTGACAAGGGGTCAATTGTGTGGATAGTTTTAAACTTGACACAAAGTAAAGCCATCTGAGAGGACAGAACAGCAATTGGGAAACCACCCCCATAAGACTTGGCTGTAGGGAAGCCCCTAGAGCATTTTATTAATGATTGATATGGAGAAAGCCCAGCCCATTGTGGGTGGTGCCTTTCCTGGGATGGTGGTCCTGGGTTCTATAAGAAAGTAGGCTTTGCAAGCCAGGGAAGGCAAATCATTAAGTAAAACCCTTCTATGACCTCCGTATCTGCTCCTACTTCTGGGTTCCTGACTCTTTTGAGTGCCTATCCTGACTTCCTTTGATGGATAGGGCTGTGAAGATGTAAGTTTCCCAAATCCTTTCCTCCCCACATTTCTTTGGTCAGATTGTGTCATCACAACAATAGTGAAACTTAGGGGCCCAAGTTTTTGACTATCAAAGGCAAAGCCCTCTCAGGCACTCTTTGAGTCATGGCATTGTACCCGAGCCTCTTAAATACCTAACCCCAAATCTGAAGTTCCAAATGTTACATACTTTTTGAGTCCTGATATGAACCTATAGGCAGAAAATCCTAGACTTACAGAACTTTATTTTATGCACAATTTAAAAAAAAAAACTGTGTTATCGCTATGAAAATGACCCTCAGGCAGTGTGTCTAGGTATGGCTGAATCATAAATAAATCTCATGCTTAGACTCCAGTGACATCCCTAGAGGCTTCGTTTTGCATATGCAAATACTCAGAAAAATATAAAACAACCTCAAATGCAAAACATCCTGAACCAATCATTTCAGGAAGCTCAGCTCTTAGAACTGTCTAAACTGATAACTACCCTCAACACAGGACCACACGGAGAGACTGACTTAGGGATGCAGACACTACCAGGACACAGCACAGCCCCCCTCACCAGTGACTCTTCACTGTCTAGCCCAATGTGCCAAAGCTCTTGCCATCTCTAGGATAGGAACCATCCTCTATGACTCTTCTCTGAACAGATGGGAGATACAACTAAATTCTCTTTGTTCTTTTAAGTTTTTATTGAGTCACTTTCCTTTAGATAGAGGCTCATTTATAATGCTGATGCTTATATTTGTATCTGTTCACATTCCCTCCTTTAGAACCAGCACGTTTGTCATGGCATAGACATAATCAAGGCACATTCTACAAATGGCACCCCCCTTCTTCAGTGTAGCCAAGGACACTGAACACCCAGCTTCTGATTTGACCTCAGACTTTCTCTGCAGCTGCTTCTTGTCTGAATGTGACAACCCTATGTGATTTTAAGAGGCCATGTTACAGGTCAACCCCATGAAAATAATGAGGAAGACTGGAGGATAATTTATCCTGAGCCGCAGATGAGTACATGAGAAAGGTTCATAATTCAGCTGCCACATGGGCTGAGGAGGGTGACCTTACTATTGACCTGGGTCTCATGAACTATTTGTTCTGTGTTCTAATTGATGCTGGGAACAGTGTGGCCTTGGAGTGTGTGTCGAGGCATCTCTGACCCAGGTAGTCCTCAGGGGTCCTAGCATGTATTTCCTTTGCTCCTCTAGCCAGAGAGGGTGCCATGGGACATTCGAAGATGGCCATGCTGTTAACGTGTCTTGGGCCCTGTCTGTTCACTCTGTGTGGGAGTGCTTTGTAGAGACGATATTATGCATCATTAACCTAGTTGGTTAACCCAGCTTTATACATATGAAAAGAGTTTAAACAAAACATTTCCATATAACATGTTGATCCAATGAACCTAATGGCAGAAATTGACCATTAGTCATGTATACCTAATATTCCCTAGCAGGTACCATGAGCCTAGACCCAAAACAGCTTGCTTGGACTAAGGAGTTGAGGAAAAGGAACTGTATTTGAGGACCCATTATCTATCAGATATTAGTTGGATGGTAGCTACTTAATACTCGATATGCCATTTTGTATATTAATCTCCATAGTATCAAAATAATCCCAAGGCATGGGAGATTGATTGACTGGCTTGTTCATTTATCTTGAATCCATTCATGTCTTCCTGCTTCCACACTAGGGACTCTTTCTGCTACTTACTAATGTTACTTTTTTTCCTTCCCTCTTTTCTTCTTTCTTCCTTTTGTCCTCTCTCTCTCTCTCTCTCTCTCTCTCTCTCTCTCTCTCTTTCTTTCTTTTTTCCCTCCCTCCCCTTCCTATCACAACTATATTCTTTAAAATAAAAGAAAAAAGTAGTTTAAATGTATACAGAGATATTTTTCACATGATTGAAAACCAAAAGCACCTTTGGTCTTTGGAGTAGGGATGCAGCTAAGTGGTAGAGAGGTTGTGTCACACGCATGAGACTTTGGGTCTATATCCCCAGGACTATCCCAAACCAGGTAACAACAAAACCCAAGGTCCAGGAACTTATTTGGAAGGTTAGCGGAGGCCCTTGAAACAGTTCAAGAGATAGATATTTAATTCTTGTTAATCCCTGTAATCCCTCCCTCCAAGCCCCAAATCTAACACAGTACTTAAATTGAACTCACATATGTTATTCTTCTATCAGTAATTCTTTCTAACACTCTCCTGACCCAGGTGAGGTCCTCCTTTCAGTGACCTTTGGGTAGCAAGTGGCCAGTGATAGTAATCTCTTTAACATCATCTGAGTCCTTCACACCCAGTCCTTCCTCCTGTTTACACTCTCTCATCTATGTTGCTTATTCAAATTCTCTGTGGGAAAGTAAATCCCACGAGGGTAAGGTTTGTTTTTGATGTGCTAGGCCTCTAGGATTAATAAGGGTCTTAGGCAATCATCGAGACTTCATGGCATGTTTGTAGTATGATGTAATGAATGCAAGGGTTGTACACCAGTGTGTGGCATAGCGACATCCTTACCCTTACAAAAGTCCAATGGCCCCATTCATAGGTAGTTGTCTGATACATGTAGTATATTCACAGAACTCTGTTTTCTGCCTGAAAGCATTTGCCTGCATATCATAAAGAAATCAGACCTTGTTCTTCTCAGACTTCCTTCAGCTTAATCCAGTGAGGCTCAGAGTAAAGTAGCTCATGACCAGTGTCCAGTAACAGATGAGGCCCTCAGGATGGGACACTTCGTATGAGACTTTTTCTGACGCAGAGAAACAGACTTGAGGTTGCTAGTGAGATGCTAACTCAGTAGACAATGATGAGCTAAATGCAGGGGAGTCACTAGCTAGGACTTTTGAAAGTGGGGAAGAAACGAGGCACTTAGCCCTCACTACTCAGTCGTGATTCTGAAATCGAGCCAGCCACCTGTCTCCAGTTCTTCCTCCTCCAGGGACTGAGTATTACTTACATAAAGTTGGTCTATTAATTCACCCTAGGAGTGATTCCACGGTTCACGGTCCTCCTTTTAGTGTGGGCTCTGTCCTTAGGGGATCTCTGCTTCGTCCTCTGAAACTCTACTTTTCTCTGACCTGAGTATTGCAGTAGCTTTCTGAACATCCTTTGATTACATAGAGGGACACCGAGACCTCCTTCATTTGAAACTGTCATAATCTCTTTCAGTGTGGGCTGCCATTGCTCTCTTAGAAAATAATCTTCAAAATTGGTGAGTTTTTTAAGATCTGATTTTGTTAACTGTAGATGTCCCTTTGTCCACATCCTTGATTCTTTTATGGATATATTACATGTAGTCCCGCTATAGGATAATATTCTTTCAGTTTCTTGTTCTTTAAAAAATACAAGATTTAATCAAGAGTTTTATATATACAACGAATTTTGATATTATTCACCCCCATCTCCTCCCAGATCCATTCCTTGCTCTTCAGTCTCCTTTCAACGTCACACCCTCTGTTTCTTTTAAATGACTCACTTAATCCAACTTGTGCTGCCCACATACACAAGGCTGTGGGGCCATTCATTGGAACGTAGTTGAATTAGCCGGGCCCAAAACTTTCAAGAAAACTGGTTCTCCTCCTACCCCAGCAGCCATCAACAGTCGATAGCTATTCTGTTAGGTTGTAACTTTAGAGACTCTCGCCATGCCAGAATGTTGATTGGCTTGATCTTGTGCAGGTCCTGTGGTCTTAGAACCGTCTTTATTTTTTTTAAATATAATCATAGTTTGCAGTAGGTCTTAATTAAGAACTCTAGAGGCATGCATGAAAGTGAATCTTGAATTGTGTGTGTGTGTGTGTGTTTGTTTTTGTATGTATGTGTAATGACTTTGGGGCTGATCTTTGGACTCCTTCACACTGCTACCAACTCAGAACCTCCGGAAGAGCAGCTAGTGCTGCTCTTAACCACTGAGCCATCTCTCCAGTCATCTATCTTCTTTTCATCTATATGTATGCTGGCCCACAAACTAGCTGAGCTTCCTTTGGGGGTCTCAAAACCATGCTCATCTTTGGACATTCAATAATCATCCTTGTCTAGGAAAATTTCTCAGCACCCCACAGCTTGTACATATCATTTACTTGACTTTACTCTCAGAACTCTTTGGTGGTAACACCAGCCTTGCCCTCAGTTGTCTAAAGCTAAGTGATAGTGTCATTCCAGGAAGTCCAAGCTTCGCTTGCAATTCCATAGACCAGAGGCTTAAATAAGAGATACTCGTTTCCCACATTTGGGGACTGAACCTATGATAGATTCAATGTCTTGCCTGACTTGTGAGATTCCAGCTCATGGATGGCAGATTCTTCCCGAGTCTTCAGTGGGAAGGGTGGAAAGGGTGACTCCTATAAAGATTTTCCGTATGCTTTTGCATTGTGATTTCTTTCTTCAGTACTGTAGTTTGAGAGAGCAATATATATGCAGTCCCCAGAACCTATCTACCACTGCCACTCGAGAAGGAGTTTCTGGAGAATAACTCTGGACTTCGGGGTCTGGGAGGCAGTGGACACTACTGCATCTATGGGAACACCTTTCAATAGTTTTCCTGTAGGTTTTATTGCCTCTTCCTTTTAAGTAGCTACTTATTCTGGGAAATTCTGCAATATCCAAAAGTCCAGAGAATGAACGGGTTGAAGGACCATGTGCTCACCACTCATTCCCAAGAACCTTGTCTCACCCTTCTGTGGACAAAGCCTTGACAATGATGGATGTAAGGACACAGTGTCCAGTGTCCAGTGAATCCAGACCAAGTTTGGGAACAGAGTTCTGATCTAGAATAATGCCCACAGGACATTCCCATGAGGAGATGCTCTCATTGGGCTATTTGGAAGACAGAGAAGCACTATCTGAACACACATGAAGATCAATGGCTATACCAACTAAAACCGTTCCCTTAATGTAGTGTAAAAGATCTAGATGCTTGCTGAGATTTATCAATCTGCTTCAGAAGCAGAATTCGGTTTCTGTACTACATTTTTCTCCTTATTAAAAAAAAAAATCTTGAATGCAACACAGCTATTGAGACAAAGGACTTCATTATATAAATACAGCACCTGTCTTCCCTAAAGATGTGTGGCCTACAAAAATGCTTCTGGATTTTCAGTTCTCAGGTAACTTGTAGATAGTTCCTAGGAACATAGGTGAGAGTAGCCATTGGCGAGGCATTAAGACAGGAAGTACATGAGTGAAGATTTTAACAGATCAATAATACGCTAACTATATTTAATGTACTGGAGGTCATGACTTGTACCCCTAAAAATCAATTTGGAGACACCTTAGCTTAAGTCATGTGGCTTAGACATTGAATGGTGAAACTGAGATCAGAAATCTCTACTTTCTACAGACTAGCTCTTTCGGGAGACTGAGTCTGTAGTACCCAGTCCATCCATGTATGTATTGACATGCTATTATTACATGGCCCTCTGCTTTTAGAATCATGTGGGATTTGTGGTCTAGAGCCCTATGAATGTGTGAGCAAGGATTGCATTCAAGTCATATATATATATATATATATATATGTGTGTGTATATATGTATACACACATATATATATATATATATATATATATATATATATATATATATATAAACTGTTCACTGAGCTTCCCTTATCTCCTAACTCCGATCACTAATCGGCCATGGAATGATGAAAGACCATCCAACAGAGAGTATGAAAACAGTGACTCTGTGGTTGCCGGCATTCTCGAGGAGAAACGTGAATGAGTGAGGGGCAGGTTGAAGGAAGCTGTGGGAAACTAATACTATGAAAGCAAAGTCAGAATGGGCAGGGCTGTGTCTCTCCTTAGTGTTAACTGTCAGTTCCATTTATGATGGAACAGGAGGCAGGGGATGAAACACATCGAGGGGATACTGCTTTCTTCACCCAAAGATCTCCACGAATCAGGGCTAGAATGTTCATTTGTTAGCTTTATTCTCTCTCTCTCTCTCTCTCTCTCTCTCTCTCTCTCTCTCTCTCTCTCTCTTCCCTCCTCCTCCTTCCTTCCCTCTCTTTTCTTTCTGAACCCAGGAAGGCTGGAGTATTTCCTTTCGCTGGGAAAATCACCTCCAATTCAACAGCCTTGCATCCACCAATCACCCTGCTTAGGAGCACAGCTCAGTATGGATTCCTCATGAGCCTCCATCAACAGCTAATTGATTTCCTGAAGTCTCAGTAATGGATGGGCAGTCTCTACTGGCCTTCTCTCCGCGTTCCCAGTCCCGCCTGATCAGGCTGACACAGCGGCGTAATGAACTGCCTCTGTCTTCTTGCCTCCCTACCGTAGAAAACAAGACCACTTCCAATTAAAATCTGCATGATTTATGGAAACACATAAGCCTACCTGCCTTCATTTTGCCTTCTCCTGGCCACACAAGCCTATTATATCGTTTCCTTAAGACCTAGTGCCTCACCCTTGGAAAAGGCAGGGATTGTTATGCAGACAGACAGCTGGGAAAGAGAGGGGATGAAGAAACAGCAGAAATCGGCAGTTTCTTCTTGCTGGATCTGTGTCCCATACCCAAGTAAACATGGGAAACCATGTAGGTAAGGAGTCTATTCATGCTCTTATTAAATATTTAAAACTGCTGAGACCATGATCCTTATTCTGGATGCCAAAATCCAGTGACCCTTTTTAAGGCCACATGGCATGTGGCAGAGCTGAGATAAGAAAAGAATTTGATATGTTCTTGGTAGTCATGTTACTAGTGTTTGCTGTTATTTAAGGTATTCAAACAGCTGTCATTAATGCTATTCGCTCTTTTTTCCAGGCTGTGTGTGACTCTCGCGTCTGGGGTCACAAAAGTACGATTGGTAATACTAACTGCACTTTAACTGTGTTAAATGAGCAGCCAATCTCTGGACTCACCCACCAAATAGTGGCATTTTCTACATGGTCCCTCCTCTAAAAGGGAAATGCCTGTTTCTGATGACAGCACAACCCTTTCACTCCTTACTGTGTTCTCCTTGCAGCTCTGACCTCCTTGTGTACACACTTATTGCCTTTGTCAGGTGTCTGGAGGAGAGATGCTATTCCTTCTTGCTCATGGCTAATATCCCTAGTTGGTACCCAGTATATGCATGTGTAGATAAAGGTATGTGTACATGTTTGTGTGTGTGTAGATACACATGTGTATGTGTCCATGAAGGGGACAGAGGACAGCTTGGTTGTGGTTCCTTTGCTCCCTTTCACTACCCCATCCTTTCCCTCCTTCCTTCTTTTCCCTTCCTTCCTTCCTTCCTTCCTTCCTTCCTTCCTTCCTTCCTTCCTTTTTCCCCCAAGGTTTTTCACTACCTTGGGCCTCACAAAGTAGACTGGGCTAACTTTTCACTGAGCCCCAAGGATCCACCCATATCCACCTCCCCTGTACTGAAACCACAAGAATTTGCCACCACACTCAAAGTTTTGTTTATATCATGTAGACTCTGGGTGTAGAATTCAGGTCCTTATGCTGGCAAGGGAAGCATATACACTGACTGGCCCATCTTCCCTGCACCTCAATATGTAGTTCCAAATGAACGATTGGGAAAGATACTTAGCAGGGCAAGAGCAGCCTCGCAAATAGACATTGATCATAATGCCACACAGGTAGAAGTGTAAGCTCTCTTTTCGTTATAGTAAAGACAGCTCTAGGAAGCTAAAGAGATGCCCTGTGATTGAACTCAAGTGGCCATTCAACATTTGCACCTGAATCCAGGGCTGTTGGGTGACATTGAGCAACTGTTCCCACAAGGAAAACAGTGAAGCAATTATTGACCACCCCTGCCCATCTCTCTTGTGCACAGGCTCTGAGCTGTTGGTGTGGAGTGAACTTGAGGACTGGGGCAGAAGTTCACAGAATTTCCTTTTGCGTGGCGGGTTGTCCACTTCCCTGCTGCCTCTGACTATAAACTCCAGAACAGTCCTCTCTCCCGTGTGACCACACCTGGGGAAAAGCTAACAACATCTCTAAAGAACCCCTCTTTTTTTTTTTTTTCAGTGGAGGCTGGGGTGATGACTGCAGGCTGGGATGCTTGGATCTGGTGGATACCTCCCCAGCCCACTGCGTTTGTGTGCAACTTGTTTAAATGAAGGCATTTCCTCTCTCGGGGGATCCTGTTCATTAGGCTTGACAGGAGCAGTGCCTCCCAGAGGGTCCTGCTCTGCTCGATGGCCTTGGAAGTGAGTTCCGGAATGGCCCAGGTAATCCGATAGTACCTTTGGGGCCTAGGAGGCCTACTTTTTAATTGATAATTCCATGTTTCTGTAATAAGTGGCCTCCTTACTAATAGCCTGCCACGTCATCCGCGATGATTGCTAATTTAGGTCTTCAGGCTCCCTGAATATAATGAACTCTAATAAGCTCAAGACTTGTCACAGGCTCAGGAAAGCCCCTGTCCCCCCTGGAAGCAATGGTTTCTCTCTGTCCCTGGGTACAATTGGGCACAGTCTCAAAAATTTAATAAGTGTGACTAGGATGCTCACCCCTTTCCAAAGAAAACATAAAGTCCTGGTTTCATTAAGCCAAGCTATTAAATTAAGAAAGTGTTTTTAATTATCTGAGCATTTCAGGGAGCTCATAAAACATTTAAGGACCTCACGGGGGTGGCGATGAGGCCCTTTCACAGTGAATTAGAGGCATGACAGCCAGAGCTGGAAAGGCGGGGTTCAGCTGCCTCTGTGGGTTCTCCTCTTGGTCCCAAGTACTGGCTGAGCAGAAAGGGCAAAGCAGAAGATTCCGTGTGCTTTTTGAAGGGGTGCCTGTGTCCAAGCCTCAGGGAGAAACCAGATAAAAGTTGTCTCAAAAAGACAAACCCACAAAACTCAGACATTCCCTAGGACCCCTGGACCTGGCAGAAGCTGAGGTTGCAAACAATGGACTTTTGCTGAGGAGTCCTTCGGGTGTATGTATTCAATTTATATGACTTTACCCCACCATTATGAAAGTGAGTTCCCTATCAGCGTCTCCTTCTGAGAGGTGAAGGCACTGGACTATGGTCTGACAGAACAGCTGATATTCAGCTCCTTCTCACCCACAATGATGACTTAGCAGAAACTAATCCCAGGCACTTAGGCATCACCATATTATGGAGCAGCGAATAGTATTTCAGTTTTATTTTGATACTTTTGCTTTGTTTCGAGACAGGGGTCCTCGGTGCATGTAGTCCAGGCTGTCCTCAAACCCAATATTCTTTTGTATCAACTTCCAGAGGGCTGGGATTATAGGTGTGTGCCACCTTCAAAGACCCAGATTCAAATTTTGTTCCTTAAGTGTCTTTTCTATAGTTCTATAGAAATATGTAATAGTTATACTTTTATCATTGGTTTTATTATTTAAAGTAAAAAAAATAAAAAGGAAACTGCATATCACTTTGAGGTTGAAGGAGTGATTTACATAGATTGTGGGGTATTCTATTCATAGGAAGGAATGCTATGTAGCTATAAAAAATAGGCATTAGAGTGAACCAAAATGGGGCAAACTTTAGGGTGTAATATTAAGTAAAAAGAGAGAACCAGGCACATGAATATGTATGTTGTTCTGCTTCATGTAGAAAACTAAGAGAAGGTAACATTGCTCTGAACATCTTTTCGCTACATTGAGTGTGGGAATCAAAGATCAAGAGGGAACTGGGTCAGAGTGGGGTGGAGACCCTTGTGAGCATAACTTTCAGAGTTTTAATTTATGATCCATGTGAATGCCTTGCTTCCACAAAAGTAATATGAAGAATACATTGTGGCTAGAGAACAGAATACAGAGAGCTCCAAGAATATTCTAGAAAGAAGGACTAGTGTGCAAGAAGGATCTCCAGTAGATAAGGTCAGGATGAAGGAGATGGGGGTATTTTTGGTGGGCCTTTTAAAGGAGCGCCATCTTTTTTTTTCCTTTTTTTTTGTTTTTTTTTTAAATTTTATTTATTTATTAAGGATTTCTGCCTCCTCCCCGCCACCGCCTCCCATTTCCCTCCTCCTCCCCCTATCAAGTCCCTCTCCCTCATCAGCTTGAAGATGCATCAGGGTTCCCTGACCTGTGGGAAGTCCAAGGACCGCCCACCTCCATCCAGGTTTAGTAAGTTGAGCATCCAAACTGCCTAGGCTCCCCCAAAGCCAGTATGTGTAGTAGGATCAAAAACCCATTGCCATTGTTCTTGAGGGAGCGCCATCTTATTCAGAGTAACTAAATGGTTCTGAGCAGGGAGAGGGTCCCGCAGCAAGCTTTTGGAAGGCTCACTCAGAGGTGTGGAGAGCTATTCGGGAGAAACACCAGTTAGTGGCTCTTGTCTCTGTTCAGGCGGGAGCCTATCCCCAGAGGCTATTACTTCCCAGGAGGTTAGCCACAGTGTTGGAATTGGTGTGTCTGGTTGGTCTGCTTCTGGGAGGCATTCATTTGGAAACTGAGCGAACTGGAGGTAGTGAGGCTTTTGCCCCGGGGCTGGTTTCAGATAAGGAAAAGATACAAATGGAAACGCTGTGCAGCTGCAGGAAACAATGTATCAGCTTGTAGGGTTAGGGTAGCTTCTCGGGCACATACCAAAGAGAAGCAGCAAGGTGCTGAGTGTATATATCCTAATGATTCTTTGTATAAAATCATGGAGAAGAGAACAAATTTGATTATGTGCTTGAATAGACTTTAAGTATTTTTTAAAAGTAGGCTTGGTGAGGCCATTTCCAAAGGGGGGTCGGGGTTGGGTGGGAAGAACTGGAGTTTCATGTTGGGTACGCTGAATAGAGTTGATAGGCAATTAATAAAGACTCAGAGATAGATATTGGGGTTAAACCTGAAGACCAGGAAAGCAAAGCAGCCAGCCACTGGCTCTTACCTTGACCTCAGCCTGAAATGGTGCTCCTGCCTGCAGGAAGCCTCAGAATGAGTTTGAGATGGAGGGCTGTCACCTCCCATTTTATAATCCTCTTTAGTTCTGGGATTAAGGGTGTGCACCACTACTGCCTGGTTCCTATGGCAAACTGGTGTGGCTACTGGGATTAAAGGTGTGTGTCATTGTAGCCTTGTCTGTAAGGCTGGCCAGTGTGGCTATTTTACTTTTCTTATCCACAGGGAAGCTTTATTTATTAAAATACAAATGAAATGCCACTGCATAGAGTCTTCAGTCCTTCTGGTCCATCATAAAGGAGACTGGAAGAAGGTGACAGGGGGTGGAGGTGGCATTCTGGAATTTGAAGAGGTCTGACCTGGAGATCCACAATCAGGGGTCCCATGCCTAGCTGGAGACAGAACAGACATGCGCAGGCAAGAACTACAACCACTCCTACTTGCTCTTTCCAGAGCCTCAAGGGAAGGGGTGCAGGAATTTGTAAGCAAGGACTGTCTGTCAAAAGCAAGTCCTTTTCGAGTTCCTGCTTTCTCTGCTCCCGAGAGACAGTTCCAGCCCTCCTGAGGGGCTCTGGTCACCTCTATTCTTTGGTATCCCTTTTCCAGGCAGGGAAGACCCACCCCTGTCCTTTGTGTCTCCCTCAAGACCACTCACCTCGTTCTGCACTCAGGCAAGGATGTTCTGGCAGAGTAGCGGTGAGCTGGTGACACCTTCCAGGGTCTCAGTTCCTTCCAGGCTTGTCAGTAGCGGCATTCTGTGGGAATAATTGATATTACAGAAAACACAAGGCTGGGCGCCAGCTTCACAATCTCTAAACATTTAATGATTCAACTGTTTCAGCCTCATCAGCGCCAACTCTGGAAGCGCTCCCAGTGGCTCACAGCTGACGATGATCAAGCCACCTGTTTTTACTGTTTGAGCAACCTTGTTCCTCTGCTTCCAAGGGTTGTGGGGTAGGGGACCATTGGTTGGATGCCAGAGCTATGTGGCCCCTGCAGGGTCTCTGTGTCCGCACAGAGGCCTCAGGCTTGGCAAGCTGGGCTGTCTTTCTCCTTTGCGCCGATCAGCAAGAGTGTTTTGGCTTGATCATCTAGCAGTTGGCACAATCTGCCTTATTGTTTTTAAGACTTGTTTGTTTCAGCTGTCATGATGGGGCCCAGCTGTCTGTGACAGGGGACAGGAAGTACAAGGCAGGCTGGGTGAGAGAAACAAGAGAGGAAGTCTACCCTGGAAGTGCCATGGGCACTAGGGAACATGGTGACGGGGGGCAGGGGATGAGGAACCGAGGAAGCCGGGCAGAGCAGAAAACTTGGTTAGAAGACAGTACGGGAAAGACAGCCAAGGCAAAGGAGGGAAAGTGCAGACAGACAGAAGAGAAGCTCAGAGCTGTCCTAGTTGTACAAAGAGAACATTTCTCCCTCAGCACCACCATCAGGGAACAAGTATTCAAGATGGGAACCAGTGGGGAAAACCAGATCCACTCCTTGGCAGATGCTGTCTGAAGGGCACCGTTGTTTACCCACTGGCTAGTAGCAGTTAGCTATGGTTCCATGACGAACATTCCCGTCCCCAACACTTTAAGGTGATAATTCTTGACTTAGCTTGGTAGGTAGATAAGCTTGTCTCTTGGTTGAACTCTCCTGTTTTCTGATATCAGTTGATTGCTTGCTTGGAAACTTTGATGTTCTCAACTGGGCTCTCCCCATATGATGCTTTCCTGAAGCAATCAAGTCCAGGATTGACTTTATACTGAAAATACAAAAGGCAAGAGAGAGCTCTACTTACTCTTTATTATTGTGTTGAATTTGGTTTTGTCCTTTGTTGAGCCCAGTCAATGTGGAAAGGGTCCATTGAAGGGTATCCATAGCCCCTGCTCTTCTCTTGTCCTGGGTCAACTTTTTAGGAAGTCTTAGAAAACAGGCTGACTCCACTCAGTGGGTTAGCAAATGATAACTGCTGAGGTCAGGTACTGAAGACACTAGGGAGTTGAACTTTCCAAGGGGATGGGTAGAATCAGAGAATCAAGAGGGAGTGAAAATTTCAACCTATGTTTGTGGAAGGGATTCAGACCTACACATGCTGTTCGTCTCTTCAAGGCATTTCATACAGAGATCTCCTTTTGCAACTGCTCCAGAGCCTTTTTAAAGGCCCAAAACCATGTTTTGTTTTGTTTTTCATTGTCAGGAATGAATCCTTTCAAGGAAAATACAACCAAAATGGGGAGAAGGCCTGGAGAGATGGTTCAGTTGATAAAGTGCTTCCTGAGAAAGCATGGAGACTTCAGATGCATGCAGGAAGACAGCTGGACCTACCTACAATCCATTTGTACATGAAAATTTCTGTCCTGCCCATTCTGACAGCTGCTCTATCCCCCCAAAAAACCACATAGAGGCTTATATTAATTATAAACTGTCTGCTTGGGCTATTAGCTCAGGCTTTTTATTAACTAGCCCTTACAACTTGAATTAATCCACAATTCTTGTCTATGTTTAGCCACGTGACTTGGTATCTTTTCTCAGTAAGGCATTCTCATCTTGCTTCCTCTGCAACTGGCTGGTGACTGACTCTCTGCCTTTCCTCTTCTTAGAATTCTCCTATTCTGGTTGTCCCACCTATACTTCCTGCCTGGCGACAGATCAGCCAGCATTTTACTAAGCCAGTGTGAGTGACAAATCTTTACAGTGTATAAGAACATTATCCTACAGCAAGTGCAGGTCTGGCCTCCACATGCATGTGCGGGCATGTACATGTGCACCCCAATATATACATTCACACACACACACACACACACACACACACACACACACACACACGAGTAACAAACGCCAACATAAGAAGAACAGACACTGATGGCTAGGGCAGGAGGAAACACAATATGGAAATCTAGAGGCAGGGTGCTTAGTCCAAGCAGGCTAGCAATCTAAAGAAATCTATTTTAAATGGATTGCTTTATTTGCTGGACTTTATATTGACATGTTTTGCTTGGTTCTTGTGTGCGCTGGGACTTAGACCTATTTATTTATTATTAGGAGAATGGTAATTATTTAGAGGCACCCCGGACTTTGCCTCCCTTTGCCTCTCTCCGCAGGGTCGGGGTGACCTTTATATCTCTGAAGATGCCTATGGCAGGAAGTGAGAGACCCCCCTACATGCACGGCAGTTGCACAATTGCCATGTGTCTGGTAGGACACTCCCAAAGAAGCCATTTTAGGAGGAAAGCTTTCAAACCTCTGATGCTCCACCTGCGGGTCCTCTGGGACTTCACCCAAATATTGGATGTGCTTTAGAGGTATAGGAGAAAGGCCCAGGATCCCACTTAATAAGCTGGTCTATGAAGAACATTTTGAGTCATGTAAACGTGGTCCTCCCTGTTGGTGAATTCAGTAGCTGGGCTGAGCTGAGGCTTATGTATGCTTCATTGGTCTGTCTGTCTGTACTGAAACTTGGCAGAGAGAACACCTGTTTCTTGCTTAAGGCTGTTCCCCCAGTGTCAAGAACACAGGTAAACCTCAGCTAACATTTTTTCAGGTGAATGCTTCCTGTTTCTTATGATTTCTCATGGGAGGGGCGTGTGCTGGTCCGTATAAAGTTCCTCTATCTTGATGCTCTGAGTGGCCCTCAGGCCTGCAACTGTCCCATGGGTTTCAGGATGGGTTCTTTACCTCATTTAAGGAAGCTCAGGCATCCAGAGCTAGATCATCTGTCTGTGACCTTTCCCCAGACTTAGCTAGATCGCATCAGAGGCTGTATCTCACCAGAGCCTCCCCCTTACACTTCCAATGGTGGTGGTTCATCCTGACTGTCAGCTCCATCAGATGTGGAATCAATGAAGAGACACACCTCTGGGTATAACTTCAAGGGCACATCTAGGGAGGATTAACTGGGAAAAGAAGAAGTTCCCTGGCACAGGCTCTGCTGCACAGAAATGATTTTTAGAGGACCACCTCTACCCCTCACCTCTTTCCACTGAAACTCAAGTAAGAGCCTTATCTCTGCTTGCATCTGTAGGTGATAAAATACAAACAAGTATGATGGCAAAAAAAACCCCAAATACAAAAAAACAAGCAAACAAATAAAAAATGGAGTGGTGTCCCCCCAAATAGACGTATGACAAGTGTACATGGACCATGATTCCAGCTCAAATGTTACCTAGGAAGGAAATCTGCCCACTTTTAAGAAAACGTGCCTTACATGTACAAGTAACTATACTTAACAAAGAAGGGTTTTATGGGTCATGCCTCATCTGGTGTTGAATGCTGGCCCTGCTATCTGCCAGCCAATGCTGTCCAGTCAGTCCCTCAACTGCCCTAAGCGAGCCCAGAAGAGTCTGCCTGAAGTCTGCCTTCTGCAGAGACTAAAGGATGAGGCACGTTTGCATAGAGAGCCTGGGCAGCACAGTTCATGTCTAGTCTCATTCTGTGTGTTGGAGACCGTGTGTGTGCTATAGGTATGGAAGATACTTTGCTGAGCAAGAACTAGCCTCTGTATGGCTCAGGATGTCCTTGGCAGAGCACGAATCCTATGATACAGTGCCTAAAATACAGAGGTGAGGCAACATTGAACTGAACAAGGCCTAGATCTACTCCACATGTATAATGATGTCTGGCAGGCCAAGCAATCTGCAGGTCTTATTGAGCAAACGAAGATACTCCTTCTGGGTTAGGATTTGGGAAGGGAACGAGACTGGGGCATTGAACATTCAGCTCCATGCCTGTGGCCCAGCAACAACTTTGCTTAATAGTTATTAGTTATTGTTGCCTTTATTGTGTGTTATTGCGCTCATGGGGATAGCTTCAAAGCAGACAGCGACCTCTTTCCGGGGGCTTCCTATCCTGCCAGAGGAGCTCCGTCAACAACTTCCCCTAATGAGCTCAGCTCTGGGAGGCAGGAGCTGCGTTTGCCCAGTATCTCCCTGTCAACATGGTTTCTTTTACGAGATGACACTGTACCAACTGTGTGTTTACCAGCCTTCCTGGGACCTATGACTATCAACTGCCACAACGGAGTAAGTGACATTCATTGTTAAAAAAAGGCTAAATGCCTGTTTCCGCCCCCCCCCAATGGAAAGTGCTCTTGGAAGGCCATTGAGTAAATAACTATAAATAACATACCATAAAATGCTTTCCATACGCCGTGTCGCACTGAACTGTCACACTCTGAAGCAGCTGCTAGGGCTGGATAAATTATATGTGCTCTTAAACACTGTCCAAAATACATATTTACACGTCCTTAAAGACCTACACTAAGCAGTCTCTATGGCAACTGGAAAATAGCACAAAGGCCTTATTAAGCATGCTTTGTATTACGTTTAGGAGTTTGATCATTAGGAGAAAGCTCACAGGCCACATAGACACCAGGGAACTCCAAGAAAGTCTTTGCAAGAACAAAACAATGAGGCCAGCTTTGAACCTGGTGGGAGAGGATTGTGTATTTTTTTTTTCCTGAAGTAATAATTACGAAGGGCCTTCTCTTTGGATGGCAGTGCTGTGTTTGGGGTATATCAGACACAATTTTGGAATCACAAGCTGGGTTTTCAGCAGAGAAGAAAGATTAGTCCATTCACATATTCCCGTCAAAGATTGCTTCCCGAGGGTTTGCTTTAATCACAGCAATAAATGACTTTCTCGGCCATTCACAAATTAGGTGCCGTGGAAGGCCTCTGTTGAACTGCGGTCTTGTACATCTTCAAAGGGAACTTCCAGTGGTTTCCTTGGAGTGGAGCTTGTACTCACTCAGCTAAGTCCTCGTTTGTAGTCAGAGGGCCTATGGCACATTGGGACAGCAAGCCTAGAAGCTATCAGTGACAGAGCATAGAGCAATGGTCTCTTTCCCGTTCTTGCTCTGCTACATGCACAGCTTGTTGGTGGATTTTCTGTGGCTCGTGGTGATGTGGGAGTGTCATATATCAATCTGTTGATTTCATTGGTTAAGCAATAAAGAAACTGCTTGGCCCTCATAGGTTAAAACATAGGTGGGTGGAGTAAACAGAACAGAATGCTGGGAGGAAGAGGAAGTGAGCTCAGACTCGACAGCTCTGCTCTCTGGAGCAGAGATGCCATGCTCCTCTCTCCCCGGCAGATGTGAAATGCGATAGCTCTGCTCTCTGGGGCACACGCGATGAAGCTCCAACCCAGGATGGACGTAGGCTAGAATCTTCCCGGTAAGT
>NC_022011.1:24293802-24338330 GCF_000317375.1 Microtus ochrogaster | reverse complement strand
GCCAAGCAGTGTTTAAATGAATACAGTTTGTGTGTTGTTATTTCAGGCATAAGCTAGCAGGCGGCCGGGGTGCTGGGGACGCAGCCCCATCTCTCCTATTACTACATCATGGTTGCTCAGATACCTAAGGATCTCCAACTCTTCGGATACCACAGCCCTCCTAAGCTTGCACTTTGGGGTTCTGCAGCAGAGGGTGAGAGGAGACAGGAGACTTGATGGACCAGACGAAGTCCTCTTTATATCTACTGGTAATCCTACTGGACAAACACAAGGTACTGTTTAAACCCATCTAAAGCAGGGACTGGAAAGACAGGGGCAGATAAGCATCCTTTGATGAACACCAAACATCTCTAGACTGTGAAATACCTGACCCTGCTGTTTAGCTCCAGATGATACTATATTTAAACAGCACTAGAATATGGAATTTCTCTGACAGATAAATAGGCTAAGAGATATCAAATGATGTATTTAGCGTGACTTGGTCTAATGTTGAAAGGGCAAAAGTTGAACACAAAGTTTGTCTAAGTGGAACATGAGATTCTCTATGACTCATCATAAAGATTTGTTCAGAGCTCATATGTATACCTGTACATATGCAAGCAAACATATGTTTGGGTATAGTTTAATATTTGGAAAAGAGCAAGACCGGGTAAGGCTGTTAGGTGAGGAGAAAAGACAGAACCCAGGTGAAGGACACTTGGGTTGTGGAAGAGGATGTGATGACTACTGCTTTTCCAGTTTTAACTTCGTGACAGTCTTAAGTGCATAAAAATGTAGTTGTGCACACACACACACACACACACACACTCAGAGAGAGCCAGAGAGAGAGAGCCCTGTGCCTATTAGCAACAGAACGACATACCTCACAGAGCCCAGACAATGAAGGCCAGGCACAGAACACACAGCCCAGACACATCTGCAAATGCCATGCAGAGGAGAGGAAGCCAGAAGCAGCATCTGAGTTTGTCTCCGGTGATTCCGTTCTAGGTGACTCTGAGCTAACCGCATGTGTGCAGGCTTTGAAGTTAACAGTGAGGAAAAGCATGAGTGTGCAGAGCTAGTGCTGGCCGTCGGATAGCCTCCATCCTTGAGGCTAATGGCACGGTGTGTTTACCCTCCAGAGACCTTTTCTATTCTCACACTTAGAGTTTCGAGTATTACTTTATAGACATTATATTTCCATTAAAAAAAAAAAAACCCTACATAGGCTAGCAGTTCGGAGCACCTTTTGCTCTTCCAGAGGACGTGATTTTGATTCGCAGCATCCACATGGCAGCTCCCAACCATCCATAGATGTTAATAAAAGAAAACAAATGTATTTTTAAAAATCTCCTTGGATAAAGCACTTGCCGAAATAAAAATCACAGGATCAGAGCTTACCTCAGGGCCCCACTCCTCCTGTAACCCTGCATGTCCACTACCAGCTTGTGTTTCCCTCTCTCCCTCCCGCTGCCTCTAGGGTGCTAGAATACAAACCCCAGCCCTGGGAAGAGGGTAGTGCCTACCTTACCTCCCTCCCATAGACACACATCTTGATTTGGATTTATGCAACTCTCCTTAAAGCTGATGAGTAGAATCCTCATTATTGTTTAAAGATCCCTTTTATGGCACCAACTAAGAAAAAAAATCATAATAAAATTTTACAAGTTAGCTGCCAGCAAGAATAAACAGGAGAGCACTATGAGGAATGAATTGGAGGCACTAACGAAATCTTCTCTAAGAACAATAACTCTAAAGTACAGCCAGGGTCCGAGGAGGTCGCCATAGATAACTCTCCTGGGGCATGAGGGAGGAGGGAGGAGATGCTCCCTTCCTGTCGGCTTCATTTCGAGGCCTAATATGTCTGGAGATGTGCCGAGAAAGCAGAGTGCTTGGCCTCGCCTGCGAATCAGGGTTGGGATAACCGGGGCCACTTAAGCTATCCCTGAGGATCCCCGAATTAACCCTCTCTGAACCCAAGATAGCCGTTCCTGCTAACCTATCTGGGGAAAGCTGCTGGAATCCAATCAGAAGGAAGTCAGAATGTCACTTGTCATTAGGTTCAGCTGGCCATTTTTTTTCTTTTAATTACAAGATTACCTTTAAATTGTGTACAGGAGCTCATAACTGCTGTCCGTTGGCAGTAATCAAGACTGATTTCATTTTACCCACAAACCAGCTTCACCTTCTGGAGACTTTGTCCGTTAAGCTTCTCTCTGTCCACTTAAGCATCAATGAGGAATAAATCCCTCAGCAGACACAGCCTGGCTGCCTACAGAACATCCATCACTGTCAGCAGGTGGTCCAGAGAGCAGTCTAGATTCTTCTGTGGTCTCACTGAACCATGTGGTAAACATATTCTCTGGGGAAGATCTGAGTGATCTCTCTTTCTCTGTCTGTCTGTCTGTCTGTCTGTCTGTCTCTCTTTGTCTCTCTCCCTCTCTCTTTCTGTGTGTGTGTGTGTGTGTGTGTGTGTGTGTGTGTATGTGTGTGTGTGTGCACGCGCACAAGTGGTTTGGAAACTTCTGAAGTCCCAGGACCAGGCAATCACACTAACCTTGCTCTCGGCCCCATAGTCAGGTGACCAGAGAACATTTGTTTGTTGTTGTTACTGGCTTTATCTGACTTCCGTGCTACTTATTGGATCCCATAGGATCCCTCTGAATGCAGATTTCCCATTGGACAGCTCTGCCCATACGTGTGCTGTTGAAGAACTGTGAGAACTCATATGAAGAACTGTGTTCTTTTCCTGACTGCCGATAGGAATGGCAAGAATCTGTGCACAAAACTTGATATTAACAGGCTAAGGATGTGGTTCAAGGGGGCTTCTGGGAAGGAAATATAAAGGATTGGGGACAAATCCTATTTCAGTAAGTGGCATGCTCCTGTCATAAGGCTCCTAGCATACGTCTTAGCTACCATAAGTGCAGCAGGGGAGGCTTCTAGCGAGAATCTGTGCCAAGGATCACACTAAAGCTTAGAGATAGCTTTCAGATAATGTCAGTCCTCCAGGCCCACGGACATTCTCTAGATAAGTCTAGGTAGAGTACATAAAGTTTCGCTGGGAAGTGAGGGAGTCCCATGTCATCAAGCTTTGGAAAAAGCTGCCAGGTCATGATAGACTGCAACCTCTGACCAGCTAGCAAGGTCTCTCAACACACACACACACATACACACACACCACACATGCACACAAAACACATACATAATATACACACACACACATTGACTGTCTTTTGATCATATTAAATCAAGAATTGCTATTTTATGTATATTTCCATTTGGGGTTTATCAGAGAAGGCAAGACACAGAGCTGATTAGTAAGGCTATCGAGCAACCTATTGTAGATACAACCCTCAGCCCTTAGAAGACAAAGTTAGAAAAGGCTATGTCAGAAAGCAAAATTTGGTTTCCATTTCTCCTGGGGGTCTCAAGAAAGCCCCCTGTATCTCACTTCTTCAGTACAAAAACCCTGGGCCCTGGGGCATGTGCTCTGTAATAATCATGATTCTAACAGCAACCTCTTGGCATGGCCTCTTATCACTCCACAAGAGAGGTATACCAGTTGCTCATATTCATCTCCTATATATTGTCTGGTATATAGTAGGTACACAAAAAAAAATCATCCAACTTAGAGATTATGTCTATTAGCACTGGAAATTAATGGACTGTCTCATTCATTAGAATGAAAGAATTAAGTTCACATTTTCATTACATTTTATTTATGGTATGTGTGCAAACCTGCATGTGTGGTACCTGTGCATGTGCCTGCATGTGTGCATGCCCCACTGTGTGTGTGTGTGTGTGTGTGTGTGTGTGTGTGTGTGTGTATGTCTCTAATGTGTAGTTAGAGGACAATTTGATGAATCAGTTCTCTACCACATGGGTCCCAAACATCAAACTCTTAATTGCTGAGACATCTCTCCAGCCCAAATTCATTGTTTTTAGATTCCACATACATATGAAATGATACAGTGCTTGTTATTCACATGCTTGCTTTATTTCACTTCCAAGGTCACGCATTGCTATTGCAAATAACAAAATTTCCTTCATTTGTGAGGTTGAGTAATACCCCACTGTATTATATTTTCTTGATCTTTTTGCCCGCATATGACATATAGGATGAATCCCTATGTTGGCAATTATACACAGTACCACAGGGAACACAGGAGAGCAGGCCACTCTTTGGGATATGGATTTGATTTAGTTTGGTTACATAGCCAGAGTGGGATTGCTAGATAATTACAATGTTAATATTATGTGGGATTCCTCTTCATTATTTCCATGGCTATATTAACTTAATTGTTTCAAAGGTCCATTGATTCCACATCTAATTCAATATTTGTAATTGCTTTTCTCTTGTAAAATTACACGTTATTTATTTATTTTGTGTGCATGTATATATGTTTATGTGCCAGGGGCTGGTGGTAGGGAGTCCATGTGTAAGGGTGTACATGTAGAAGTCAGATGACAATTTAAAAGAACCTCCCTCTACCATGTGGGTTTCAGGGGACTGAATTCAGGTCATTTGAATTGACAGTAAGCATTTTTATTCCTTTTTCCAGCTCTAATGTCACACACACACATACACACACGCGCGCGTGCGCGCGCCCTGGTATGAAACTTCAGCCCCTGTTACTTTATTTTGCATTTCCTTGAACTTTAGTGAAAAATGACTATTTTAATATACTGTTTGCTATTTTTATTTCTTCTTCAGAGAAATGTCTCTTTAGATCCTTTGACCATTTAAGAATTCTTGTTATTTGTTTCTCGTCAGTGAGCTGCTTTAGTTCCTTAAATATGTTGGATATTAACCCTTTATTGGGTGTATAGGTTTGCTAGTGTCTCTCATAGATTGTCTTCACGGTGTTGATTGGTTCTCTCCTCCCACCCCAGGGGTCTCATATGCAGGGGCTGTTTAATGCTGTCTCCTCTGTCTGTTCATTTATTGTTGCCTGTGTTCTTGGATCCTATGCAAAAGATCACTGACTAGGCCAGTGTAGAAAGATTTTTTTTCTCCTAAATCTATAGCTTAACCCTTTAGTGTACTCCTAGGATTTAAGTTAACACATAATATAAAATAGGAATTCATTTGAATTCTCCCATTAGGTATCCAGTTTTATGATCACTGTTTATTAAAGGGACAACCCCTTTTTCTTACTGTGTATTCCTGAGTTGTTCGTTGCCTCTCTTCTCTACACGGTTGATTTTAATAACAGTATTATACTGTTTTAATGATCGGGCTTTGTTGTATATTTTGAAACATTTCAAAATAAGGCATTACAACATATGCAACTTTGTCTGTTTTACTGAAGGCTGCATTGGCTATTGGGCATCCTTTGTGTTTACCTATGAGTCATGGGATTTTGTTTCCATTTCTATGAAAAATGTCATTATAATTTTGATAAGGTTTACTTCAAATCTCTAGATTATCTTGGGATAGTCTAACTGTGTTAATTCCTGCAGTTTATGAATAGGGATATTTTTTCATTTATTTGTGTCTATTTCAATTTTTTCCATGGGTCCTTGAGTGTTTAATACATACAGTCTTTACTGTGATGATATTACCAGGTTTCATATTGCTTCATGATTCAGGTTTAGATGGTTATATACTTTAGGAATTAAATCTTTTGCTATTAGTATTAGGGAAATATATTTGACTTTTGCACATTGATTTATTTGTCCAACTACTTAGATAAACCCACCTTCAGAGTTCTAATGTATTTCCAAAGGCTTTCATTTTTAAACCAAATTCTTTTTTTTTTTTTCTTGAGATGTTAGTGGCTGAATCCAGGGTTTTAACTATGCTAAACATGTATACTAGCTAGCTTTTGTCCAATTCACACTTGGGAAGAAGGAACCTCAATTTAGGAGCTCAGACTGGCTTGTGACCACGTTTTCATGCCATTGTCATTATTGCTAACTGATGAAAGATGGCCTAGCCTGCTGTAGACTGTGCCATCCCTAGGCACATGGTCCCGGGCTGTATAAGATCAGTAACTGAGCAATGGAGAAGAAAGCAGGCAACTAGGTGGCCTTCTGCCATGGTCTCTGCTTCAGATTCTGTCTCCAGGTTTCTGCCTTGGCTTCTCTTGGTGATGATAGACTGTAAAATGTAAGGCAGAATAAACTCTTTCCTCCTTAAGTTTGCTTTTTGTCAAAATTTTATCACAGAACCAGAAAGCTTCATAACACTGAACTATATCCACAGCCCCCAGAGTATCTACATAAACAATAACATCCTCACTCAGGGAGGCAGAGGCAGGCATATCTCTGTGAGTTTGAGGCCAGCCTGATCTACAAAATGAGTTCCAGGACAGCTAAAGCCATGACACAGAGAAACCCTGTCATAAAAAAAGGATAACATCCTATATAATGAAGAATATATTATTTCTTTCTAATCAAGATCTTGGGTTGCCTTGCTGAACAAGCTACAATATCAAGCACAGCATTAACTCTGAGTGGTAGGGGTGGCCATTCTTTCTTCAGTTGTTCTGACCATGGGAGAGAGGATTCAGTGGCTGTGCACAGATACCCTTTGTCAGGTTGAGGAAGCTATAACAGCAGTCAGGCCCAGCTTATGTGTGGCCCATTTCTCCTCATTCCCTGTCTTTTACCGACTGATGCCGGCATCTTAAAAGCAACCATGCAATCTATTCTTATCTGTTCTCTGTTTTAGGAAATAAGATAAGCCAGGTTCCATTGGTACACAGTGCTGGAGAGCAGAAGTCCCTGTGTCCACTGTAAATAATTTTCTCATTAAAATATAAAAATGTAAAGTCTTACAATGTCCACATGGTGGATTAGTTTATTTTACTATATAAAGAAAATTTTGTTCTCCCTATAAAAATATGGACAGGCAGGCACACGGTGCCTGGATCTAGCTGATATTAAAATCTTGGATTCAGTGATTGGGTCATCACCCAGCTGTTTATTATGTACAGTTCAGGTCTAGCTCTGGAAGAAAAGTCTATGTGGTGCAGGAGAAGGCAGGTGCCATAGGCAAACATGTGGGTGGTGTCACTTTAAAGAGCCATGACTGCTTGAATCTTGGAGAGTGGGAGAAAACGGCTGTGCAAATGGAGATATTGAGACCTCTCTGAATAGTTTCTCAGGAGAACTGACTTTTGTATCAGGGCTCGGATAATGAGAAGGAGCCAGTTGCTCCAAGTCTGGAGAAAAGAACACTCCATGCATTGAACTAGAAGGTTGCCAACAGGGATTTAAGCAAGACACAGGATTTAGACACAGATTTATATTCCTCTATGAACAGAGGCCAAGAGCTTAATAGGAAGGAGATGCAAATTAATATTGGGCCAGAGCTATAGGTTATTTATAATTGATATTAAATTACAAATGTTCTAATGGGTTTTAATAGAGTGGTACATCCAGCATTGGTCTGTCTGCTACCAAAGCTGCACTGGTTGGGAAGTTTGGTGAGCGCTCTAGATCTGCGCCTGTGCAATGGTGTGCTGAGACCTGAGCATGTGCAATGGCGTGCTGAAACCTGCGCATGTGCAATGGCATAAGCATGTTTTTCTTTCTCACTCACATTCTGTGACATCACCTCTCCAGCATGAAATCAACCATGGAGGTGGGGAATGCTGTGGATCAAGATCTTCCTCCCAGCAGGCTACTTGTCAAACACTGACCAGCCCACAGCTATGTAACCACAAACCAGCCCCGCACTACCTATTGCGTAGTCTCTGCACAGTTATAATTAAGGTGTATTAAGTTATAATTAAGAATGTATCAATGAATTCCATTAGATCATACTGAATTAGGAAAGAAAATTGCCAATGACAACTTTAAGATGCCACAGAGGGCGACCACATTTCATTTATGCTAAAATGTCCCAAAACCAAACTTTAACATTGAAGAAATACAGTGTGACCGCGAGAAAAGGCTATACAAGAGTCATTGGTATCAAATGGCTCACCCATATTACAGAACACTAGGTTTGGGGTTTTGCTTTATAAGCCACAGCAATTTGGTTTTTTATTTTTGGGGGGGGGGAGGTTCAAAAAAGTATTTGGACTTGATGAACTCAGTTCATAATATGAGTCTAGATGCTGGGACCAGCATGGGCCAACCGGGGAAACAGCTCCCTTTTCACCTCCTCATACAGAGAGCTCCCTTAGCTGGTTTGATAGAATCTGTTCCTTTATCTATGTTTACCAACTAGACGACAGTACAGTTGAGGTCAGAGTACCCACAAGTCTCGTTACCTTTCCGTTCCTAGTGTGGAAATTGTTGTCGAGTTCATTGAAAAGAATCAAGAAATGTCAAGTGAAAATAAATCAGATATGAACGTATGCATTCATCTGTCCATTGTTATCATTCAACTATTTGATATTTCATCATCATTATCTGCTGTGATCAACCAATTATTTGGTTTATACACTTATCATCAATCAACTTCAACCAACCAATCAGTCTATACCACTGTATTAATTTTTTCCTGTTTTGTGACAAAATATTCAGATCCATGCACTGAAGAGGGTTTATTTTGGCTTGCAGTTGGCTCCAGGGTGAGTCTGTCAAGATGGAGAAGGGAAGTCATGGCAGCGGGAGCATGAGGCATCTGGTCAGATGGCATCCACAGTCTGGAAGTGAGAGACATGAATGTTCATACTTGCTCACATTTTTCTCTTTTTTCATTCCAGGATCCCAGCCATCCACATTCAAGATGGATCTTCCCATCTCAACAATCCTAATTGAGAAACTTCCTCAAGACTTTCACAGAGCTTTGTCTCCCAGGTAATCCTAGATCCTGTCAATGTGGACAGAAAGATGTTAACCATTGTCATCTCCTACCTTGCATGATTCCCAAGCAAGGTTCAGCATAGGAGCACACCGTTCCTCCTGGGTGTAGGTAGACACACAAGCTCAATTTTTACAAAACTTTCATTAAGATTTACAGACTAGATACTCTTACTGTTCAATAGCCTCTTCCCTCCTTACAACCTTGTCAAGGAGGCATCGTAAACTCACTGGTGGGTTTATTCTACCAGATGAGTTGAGTAGAGACATAGTGCAAGTCAATGATACTGAATGTATCCTTGGCCTGCTCTGAGTGCATCCAGGCTGTCAGGCTCGGGAGGGTTTTCCCTTACTTGCTCTTTGCTTAAGGACTGAATACAGATGAAGGAAAAATCTTTAGTCAGCCTCTGTATCCCCAGGTGCTTAGCAAGCTGTAAACTAGACAGAGGGAAGCTCTTCCGGGTGTCTTGGGTTCACACAAAAGAAACTGGCCACTATTCCCAGTGCTAGCCAGGCTTGTCGTTCTGGATAGATCCATTTGGACATGGTGGCTTCCTTCTTCTCCCTTCTCCGCCAGAAACTGAAAAATATCCCCCGGTAGCTCAACAGAGAAGAATAAATTGCCCGTGTGTATTTACACAGAGTAAAAGATGCTTCTCATTGTATTTGAGATTCTGCCTCGTGCAATGACCTCCATTTTCATAATCCTTCATGGACTATCCTGATTTGAAAAGCTTTCTCTCCCCGCTGTTTCTGCTAAAAGGTTTTCTGGTGCAATTCTTGGAAAGTCAAATTCTGCATTTAAATGCCGTATTTTCCCAGATATAACATAGAAGCAGCAATACTTTCACTGCTGTTTTTCTCGTCCTGGGAAAGTGGCAAGCAATTCCACCCTTTTGCATATATTGTCAACCAAACCACGAGAGCAGGCAGCAGCTTTAATAGCTAAACAATTGTGATTACATCTTCCTTGTAATTGCATTTATTTGCTTACATATGTCCAGAAAGGCAAGCTTTAGCCACTGCATGGGTATGTGTTTATGCAGGGAAAAGATTGACAATGGGGAAAATAGCTTTCAACCATTTAGGTCTCTTCTGTCATGGCCACTTGCAAAGACTCAGAAATTGTTTGTGTGTGTGTGCGTGCGCGCACATGCTTTTATGCTTCTAAAACCGATTGCATTTGGTTAACAGGGACATTGATTATGGGAGATGGATTTGCATCAAGATATTTGGGTCTCCCTATAGTCAGATGCCTATCTATGGGCCTGGGAGGGGATAATCACAAGGTGCTGTGTTCAAAGCAGAGTTAGGAAGGGCCATCATCCTCTCAGAGGAGATGAAAGAGCTGGCAGAATTCATAAGGAATTATGAGGCCTGGCATGTGGAGGAATTTCCGATGTGGAGTATGCAGAGTCCTGGAGAAAATGAGGCTCTGGTGAAATGCCCTTGGCTTATGGGAGGCAGAAATATCTGGATTCTGGCTGGATCATCTATAGCTCAAAAGTCTTAAGAGAAGTTCCTTTATTGCCACAGCCTTTGTTTGCCTAGTGCTAGAACAGACATGCCACGCCAAGCTGACTGGGTGCTCTTTCATTTATTACACGTCCAACTGGGATAGGTTTTCTACCAGCAGAGACCGGAGCTGTCTGGCTTTCAATGTGCTTGGAGCCTGGCCCAACTTCCAGAGCATCCTATGTACTTAGTATTTCCTTTTTAATAAAAACATGTAAATCACCCCACAGACAACTCAACAAATAGGATTATGTTCTTTTCTTGATACCCTTCCAATAAATTACTATGAACCACATGGGCTTAAAACAACATAACTTTCTTATCTAAATGTTTGGTAGATAAGATGTCCTAAAAATCAAGGCATTGCCATGGTTCAGCTTTTTCCAAAGACTCCTGGGAGAATCAATATTTTTGCCTCTTCTAGCTTCTAGAACTCACCTACATTCCCTGGCTCCTGCCCTTTCTGTCTTTTTCAAGGTTGGCAAAAAGATCATCTTGAACCTTCTCCCGGTTTCAGTCATAAGGAGACATTTGTGAATCTCTTTCACCATACTATAAAATTCTTAAAAGCTAGATTTTTCTGGTCTTTGAAGTCTCAGTGTTGAGCAGGGTTCAAGACATGCACTGCGGATGGGGGCCATTCTGGTTGAATTCGGGTTGCAGGTAATTGAGAAAAATGGAATAAGCCAAGGGCATTCAATAAAGCGAACTGGATTTGAGCTTAGAACACGGGGCAGTAGAACTATGGGAACCAGGCAAAGATGTTCACTCCCTATCCCTGGTTCTCGTGTTTCTATGGCAACCATGTGGGATTATTGCGAGGATTAAAGGTGTGAATGATAGGTGTGTGTTTGGCAAATGGAAACGTTTATCTCAGTGTCCCCAAAGCCTTGAAGAACAGTCCTTAATTCTTTATATTCGGCAGTGTTTCAATCACATATTCAAAGGAAAAGCTCTCACATTCCATATCTTAAACTAATCACATTAATATAGAAAATATATGCTGTGGAATATAATATATACCACATATGCATATATAGGTGATATATACACACATACATGTATATACATATACAGATATGCATATTTATGTGTGTACATGGGCACATATGGAATATTTGATCAAATATATACAAGTTATGTGCCTGTGAAAATATGCAAACACACATATGTATTCATAAATCTACATGTGTATATGTCACATGTACATAGAGGCATAAATAGATATATGAAATCTATTATAAAATATATAACTGTGAGGTATCCAGAATTAAAGTTCTCATTTCAATGATTTAACCTGCAATTTATTAATTCTGTGGCTTTGGAAAAAGTTCTCTTTTTGTTGTATAGTTCTGGCTATACCAGAGCTTGCTTTATAGACCACACTCAGAGATCACCTGCCTCTGCCTCCTAAGTTCTGGAATTAAAGGCCTGTGCTGCCCCATCGGGCTGGGAAAAATTAATTGCTTTATATCTGAATTACCCCGACTTTTGATTTTAGTCAACCACTCTTGATATGGGACCTATCTTGGTGTATGAATGATATAACCACTGACACCCCACTCGAGAAAACTTTCATTCTTCCGACAGGAACCAATTGCAATCAGCTTCTTGGTTAGGGGTGAGATGTTGCGTCTCCTCCTCCCTCTCAGTGCTGGGACCCCATCTGGCTTGGACCTTAGCGGGGATCTTGGTCCTGCTGCCACAATCTCTGTAGTTCGTATATGCAGCATCTCTGGAAAATACTTGTGCCTTGAGTCGGTCGTCAGCTCTTTTCACTTCCTCTTCTGCATGGGTCTCTAAGCAACGAGGGGCAGGGTTCAGTGGAGACATCTGACTGCTCTGAAGTCTCTGACTCTTGTCCAGTCATGAGTCTCTGTGCTACTTCCCATCTACTGCAAGAGGAAGCTTCTCTGATGACGTCTGAGTGTGGCATTAATCTATGGGTATGGCAATGTGTCGTTAGGAATCATTGTACTGTTACATATTCCTTTGGCGGGACAGCAGTAGTAGGTTTTCCTCTAGGCCTGTGACCTATCTAGTCTCATATTCCTGATCATTTTGGCAGTGTCAGGTACGGGTTACATCTCATGGGGTCAGCTTTAGATCCAATTAAAAGCGGTTGGTTACCCCCATAAGGTTTATGCCACTGTTTCATCAGTGTATTTTTTTTTTTTTTTTTTTTGGTTTTTCGAGACAGGGTTTCTCTGTGGTTTTGGAGCCTGTCCTGGAACTAGCTCTGTAGACCAGGCTGGTCTCGAACTCACAGAGATCTGCCTGCCTCTGCCTCCCGAGTGCTGGGATTAAAGGAGGGCACTTGTGTGGGGCACAGGGTGTGTAGCTGGATGGTATTGTTGATTACCTTTCCTCTTTGGTAGTCTGCAGAGAACCTTGCAGCACTATGGATGTTAGTCAATAGGGACTAAGCTTCTACGTTGTCAGCAGCTCAATTTCTCCATGTCCAATAACATGCTTAAGGACTGTTTTCAGAAAGAGGGCCTTAGCGTTGGTTTGGGAGAGCCATTGACAGCCTTGGAAATGGCCTGTGATATTTTGAGGGTTTCATGGTGGCCCTTTGGTTAATTATTCAACAAGATGTAACCTATTCTTGGAACTGGGAGTTTTGCCTGGTGGCATAAGATGTCTGGTTGGGGCGTTGTCTCACATAAATTTATTGGTGATTCCACTTAGATTCCTTCCATATATGTATACGTTTTAGGAAGTTTCCACAGTAGAAACATTCTATATGTTTTTTCAAATAGCATTGGCCTTTAGTTGTTCCTCCCTATCTCCCTCCTTTACCCTTCTTGTCCATTCCACCTCTTTATTTAATCCTAGTATTCTAGTTTTTCCTTTATTCCTCTGTAACACTGTACTCGATTTCTGGTCCTGGGGAGACCCTCTTCTCCCTGCTGCTCCCTCACTAGGTACCTAAGATCTGTGCTTATTCAGATTGTAGTCTGCAAGTTAAAAGTTTAAAAGCTAACATCTGAATACAGGAACAAACATATAGAATTTGTCTTTGAGAGTCTTTGTTACCTTGTTCAAGATGGTTTTTTTTTCCCCAGCCCCATTGCTTTACCTGTAAATTTCATGATCTCATTTTCTCTTAACAACTGTGTAATATGCTGTTGGGTAAACGTGCCACATTTTCGCTATACATTCATCCGTTGATAGGCATCTAGGCTGTTTCCAATTTCTGGTTGTTATGAATAGAGCTGCAATGAACAAGATGAGAAAATATCTCTGTAGTAGGACATAGAGTTGTTTGGGTATATGCCCACGAGTGGTGGGTGTAGCTGAATCTTGAGGGAATGTGATTCCCTAGATTCCTGAGGATCCACCACACTTATATTCAGACACTGAAGAAAGAAATTGAAGAAGATACCAGAAGATGGAATGCTCTTCCATGCTCATGAATTAGTAGAATTAGTTTTGTGAAAAGGGTCATTGTACCAAAACCAGGCTATAGCTTCCTTGCAATCCCCATCACAATTCTTCAGAGAAATTAAAAAATTAACCATCATCTGCACATGGAGGCACATGTCTGCACACACACACACACACACACACACACACACACACACACACACACACCAAACAAAAAGACAGAACAGCTAACACAATCCTGACTAACAAAAGAACCAGTGGAGAGGTATCACCCACCATCCCAGATCTCAGGCTGTATCAGAGAGCTACAGTAATAAAAACAGCAAGGTATTGGCATAAAATGAGACACGCTGTTTATGGAATAGAAAGGAACATCATAAATTACCCCGTAGCTCTATAAGACAGAGGTCTGAAATGGATCTCACTGTGCTCCAGAGTAGAATGTAACAGAAAATGCTTTCTTTTCTGGAGGTTCTAGGGGAGACCTTATTGTCTTTCAAAGCTTCTGGAAGCCTCTCCCATCCCATGAAGTTCCTCCCTTCATCTCTAAAGTCAAAAATGCTGTGACTGGCTTTCTCATAGGAACCTCTGTAATTCTTCTGCCTCATTGGTGCAGTGTGTGTGTGTGTGTGTGTGTGTGTGTGTGTGTGTGTGTGCATCATGTGTGCATGCATGGGCACACACATGTGCACAAAGATGTGAATACTCATGTGTGGATGTGCACGTGGAGACCAGAGATTGGTGTGAAGTATGTTTCTCCATTACTCTCCAGCTTACTTTTTGAGGCAGGGCATCTCACTGAATCAGCAACTAGACCATTCTGCTAGACTGGCTAGCGAATAAGTCTCACGGATGTTCCTGTCTCTGCCTCTTCAGCACTAGGATTATAGGTGCTTGGGGCCGTGTTCAGTTGCTTTATGTGTTTCTAAATGCTTTCACGGGAAATGGTCTGGCAACTAAGCCATCTCTACAGCTCTCCTTGGTTCACATGGCTAACCATGTGACTGACGAACCCATTTGTTCACACTTGCAAGTCTCTTTGCTGCATGGTGTCACATATTCCTAAACTCTGAGGATTGGGGCATGGACTAGCTCTGGGACTGTGATTCTATGTCTGTAGTTAGAAAAAGGTGGGACCGAGCTCTGAGCTGCACCAGGATTTGCGGAGAACGCAGGCACACTAGTGCTAGACCCTGACTTTATTCGCTGAGTGCACAGGCAGGCCCCATCCATGGCTCCATCCTCAAATTCTTCTCATTCCCCCAGAATACAATAAATTAAACATAGTATAAGATGCAGAAGGGTTACATTGAGACATATACCATTTGAAGGTTTAATTCATTTTTCTAGTGTGTAAGACACAAGGCTATTAAATTTTTAAAGCAGTGAGCTCCTAAACTCTCTTACTTTATGAGGGCTTTCTTCATAAAGATAAATGGTTTCCTTGCCAAATCAAATGCAGATTTGAAACAAATTAAGCTAACGCACAATGGTACAAGGTAGAATGGGGGGGGCTGTTTTATCTTGCATTGTAATAACTATACCCACCTAAATCAATAACTGTGGAAAAAAGCAATAATATCATGTAACTGCAGGAAATGAAATATAGTGGTTTGGTGGGGGGGGGAACAGGCTGCAAAAAAAGAGGGGTTTGTATTAGAATAATGACATTTCATTAAACAGGGGAGGAGTGGTATTGAAGAGAAGTCCATAGCAGTAAATTCTATTTCTTATAATAACACTTGAGAGGAGTTAAATTTGGCTGGGTATTGTGATAAAGGATAGCGCTGCCATCTTTCCGAGCATTGCGCTTTAATTTTATGGTTAAAGAAACGAGATATTAAAGAGGCCATGCACATTTCTGGAGCACGTTCTCATTCTCCTAATCTTTTGCTTAATTTAGTTCAAGATCTTATAATCTATCTGAAAGTTGGTGTTTGGAAAGGAAAGAGGTCCTCTTTTCTTGGTATTTGCTTTAGTGGTATTTTTATTTTATTTTGTTTTGTTTTGTTTTGTTTGCACATGGTATTTTCATTCTCCTTTTGGTAGAAGGCAGGGTCGAGACAAAGGGATCTGCAATTAAGAAAGTGGGTTTTGTTAAAGGTACCTGAGGGGTGTTCTTTCCTACAGAGGCTATCTTGCAGCCCACCAATCTGTAGTTGATAGCGTTATTCCTACATATGAGAAAACCCAGTAGACAGTGATAACACAGGCAGGTGGGCGTGTACAAGGATATTCCCATCTCAAAGATTTTAGGGTACACTCTTGATATCTCTTCAAGCTGCCCTCACAATGGACTACTCAGAAGGCACCTTCCTTTCCTCAAAGCAGGGCCCTGAATGGGCAATTCCTGCCTAACATCAGCCTCAACATTCCTAAACTGGTCAAGAGCATCTGTGTGTCTGTTCCTTAAAAGCATCATTGCTTCTGAGTACCTGCATCCCTGTGACTCTGGGACCTCCTCCAGGAAGCCTTCCTTGGATCCCCAGGTAGATGAGCTTTTGGTCTGCATGGTTAGTATGGTCTCAGCACAGGAAGAGAACATTTTTCAGTGTACTGTGTTATCCCAAGGAACCAAGCCTAGGACTGAGGAAAAGATCAGGGGTGATAAGTGCTCACACTCCAGACAATAAGCCACTGAAGAATAAAAGGCACATCTGTGAACTCTGGTATCTCTTTCACCCTGGGCAATTTCCTTTTTGTTCCACAGTCGCCTCACCTTGAAAATGTCACCCATCCTTCAGGGATGCCGTATGTCTTAGAAGAGAGGTGACAAAGAAAGAATTTAGTGCCATGTCTGACTAGAAGGTGGCTCAACAATCGTTTGGAGTATTTTGGGGGGGGTGACATCATCTTTTGAACCTTTTAATCCAATGAATTCCTTTACCTTATGTATATGTGAGGAACTTGAGGTTTATCAGTGTGAAGGGCACATAAAAAGTGCTTGGGAAAACTCCCTTCTGCCCCATCATCCCTCACTATATTTCCCGTGTGATTGTGATGCTGTGGGGGTACATTATCAAGTAAAAGAAACCCCATTTATGGTCCTCAAAAGAAGACTTGGAGGTTAAGAACTGTTGTTGCTCATGCAGGGGACCTGAATTTGTTGGAAGATATGCCACAATGATTGGTTTAATAAAAAGCTAAAAGACTAATGGAGAGGCAGGAGATATAGGTGGGACTTTCGGACAGAGACTCTGGGAAGAAGAAAAGGGAAGTCTCTAGCTAGAAACAGAGGAAGAGAGGAGAGCTAAAAGCCATGAGCCTTGTGGCAGCATGTAGATTAATAAAAATGGATTAATTTAAGCTATAAGAGCTAGCTAGAAACAAGCTTAAGCTAAGTCTGAGCTTTCATAATTAATATAAAGTCTCCATGTAATTATTTGGGAGCTGCCTGGTGAGACAGAGAAAGACTCATTACATGAATTTGGTTCTCAGAACCCACATGTTGGCTGACAATTGCCTGTAACTCCAGGCCCAAAGACTCTGACTCTGTCTTCTGGTCTCCACAGACACCACACACACATGCACAAAACCTACCCCCTCCCCATGCAGACACACACATGCAAAATTAAAAATAAAAATCATTTAAAAAAAAGAGATACTATCACAGGGTGATGGATAAAGAGGGCTGTACTGTGACATGGAAAGGGGTTTCAAAGTTCATTTAATAATATATGTCTGCTGTTAATGTCTAGGGTTCTATAGCTCAAGTGGGTACCCCAAGACTCAGAACATGAGGGTCCTCTGGAGGAAGCTCACTTGCCAAATGTTTACTTTTAAGCAACCAAGAAGTTTTGCACACACTTTCAAAGGAACTTAAACTAGCAAGCAAAGATGCGAAGGTAACAGACAATTCTAGAGCACAGCCCCATGGAATTAGGTTCTATTATCATTCTGACCCTATCTACCACCTCATTCCTCTTCCAGAGGAGTAGAGAACCAGATGGGACCTGAAAGAGCTGTCAGAAGCCGTGGGGAAGTTTGCAGAAGATATCCACTGGATGCCTGCCAATAGCACACACAGACAAGGCTGTTCAGCCCTATGTAACGGAGCTGAGTCAGACATGTGCCCTGGCCCCCAGGGAAGACATAGCCTGAGATAACCTACATGGGCTGGGTGTGTAGGTCCCATGTACATATCTTTGAGAACATGCATCTGTGGAACATGCCTAACCCTGAAAATTCTGCAGAGACACGTGGTTAGAGAGAGGTGGGATGCACTGACTGCAGGTATCACTGTCTCTCAGTAATCTGCTAGAATGATTGGGAGATTGGTGCATTCTGGCTCAGCGTTTGATGCAATTAATTCCCCCTGGTCCCTTAGTGTTCATGTCTGCTCTATTGAAGTTCTATCTCCATAGCCCATTTGTATTGGATTCCCTGCGCATTTAAGTCTTTCAATACTGGACTCTATTCTTCAGTCTGTTTCCTATAAAAAATGTCTACCTCTTCCTAGGCATGTGAGCTAAGAACGTCTCAGACCCTGAACCCGTTTCCATATTGATCAGATGATGACCATCAGAGTGCTGATGTCAGGATGAAGTTGGACAATTCTATTCAAAATATTATGTCTGGCATCTAACATGTCTAATGAATGTTTGCTGTTACTAATTTCGATTGGCTAAGTATGCAAGAGGCACATGTGTGTAGCTAAAGAGATAGCTCTCATCATGTTCTTGAATCTCTTATACTAAAGAGATGCCTACTGTCCACTGTTGTCTTGTGTGGTAGGCACAGAGTCTGGAGATTCTGAAACTGTCTGTCCTGAATTTGTCTAAGCTCTGACTTCTATCCTTCTCAAACTTTACTTAGTTAGTCATTTTCATCATCTGCAAAATGGGGGCAGCAACAGAATCCTCTCAGGAGGGTCAGGATGAAGATGGAATGAGTTGAGGCAACAGAAAGGTGAGGATGATATCAGGCCAAAAGAAGGTACTCTAGAATAGTGATGGAAACCCACAATGGCATGCCACACTCTACACCATTGTGTGGAATAGACTGGATACCTCCACATTAAAAGGCATGATACTGGGACTCAGAAAACACACACACACACACTCACTCACACTCACACACACACACACACACAGAGACAGAGACAGAGAGAGACAGAGAGAGAGAGAGAACAGACTTTTCTGTGCAATGATTTCTATTCTTGAAAGAACATCCTAGCAAGGTGGCAGCTTAACCTCTCAATAAAATGGTTTACATATATGTTGGACTGTGTTCTGGACGAAGACAGATGCTAGTCTTTGCCCTTGTCACAGGCAGGGCAGTGGTCCCAGTGAAGACAGCTAGGAGTCATACATAGTACTTCTGCAGAAAGGACAGGGAGAGCACCATCCTCTTCAGGCAGAGCATCTGAGCTGAGAAGGCACCGAAGTGCCCCAGGGACTGGGACTGTCTGGGCTGTGTACTGGATCAGCTGCCACTTGCTGCTTTCATACGTTCACAGAAGTGTACTGTCTTATCATTCTGGAGTTCCTAGTGCCAACGCATGTCTCACTCTCTGAAACCCAAGGTGTCAGCTAGTCTGTGTTTCTCTTGTGACCTGCTATGCATAATCCATTTCCTTGAGTTTTCCCTGCTTCTAGAGCCAGTTTGATTTTTTTTTTAACTCAGGGCCTCCTCTGGCCGCCTCTTTCAGGCCAATGATGGTGGCCTTCTGACTGAAGCCCTCAGACTGCAACTCTTCTGCCTCCCTTGTCAGTCTAAGCTAATGTCCCCATCTCAACAGCTTTGATCACGTTTGCAACAGCCTTGATCCCCTGCCATGAAAGGTAACAACATTCATAGAGTCCAGAGGTTGTGACATAGGATTATAAAGTAGACATAAACTCCTACAGGCATCTCTAGAGGAACCTTCTAAAAGAACAGAATAACTTTCTGAAGGCTTTGGTGAGCAGGGCCATTTTGGAGCTTGGGGATGAGTTTTGTATTTTCCCTTATTTTTACTCTTCATTAAAAGACATGTCTGTTTAATTAAGAGGCGACCACTACAGTGGCTGCTGCTCTATTGGAAGTCTTGGCTGAGTCACCATTATCTTTTGACATTTATTTATGACGTGTCTGTATGCATGCATGTAGACTCGCATGACGCAATGTGTGTGGAGGTCAAGATAACTTGCAGGAGTCAGGTCTTTCCTGCTACCCTGTGGGGTTTGGGAGCACAAAGTGAAGTTGTCAGGCTGGATAGGTGGCACCCTTACTAGCAAAGCTGTCTCATTGGAAAGTGCACTCAGTCCATCTTTATGGTTACTCTATTCTATTCCAAAACCCATCACTGTTATCACATGTATGAAGGGTTGAACTGAGTCTATTTTGCTGGACACCAGGCTGTTCCCCACAGGGTGCGTGCACAACTCCCTTGAAAAGATTTTTTTTTTCCAGTGGATAGCGTAACTCACTGGTAGTGTCTGCTTCCCAGCCAGATGTGCACAGACACAAGGCAAGGGGCAGTTGATGCCCTTTTAGCTTGAGCCTCCGCCCAGCAGAGAGGTCTGGGCTGGCAAGAGCTCACAGCAATCTGTTCCCTTCTCTCTCTGCTCACTATGCAGCCAGCTCATGAAGGGGAAAGGATTTCCCTTCCAGCCTGACATCAAAAGGTTCTGGCCAGGGGTTCCCTGGGCCAGGATACTGTTAGCAGGGGGTATTAACCAAACACACTTCACCCCCTTGTGTTTGTCAGGGGTGGTTGTGTCTTTGACGCAGCCTCATTCCTTGGACTTAATTAAAACCCAGTTCCCTCTTTTATTCAATTTATGAGGCCTAGCCTGCAGGATTAAGCGATTACAGACAAAAAGCCCCATTTGTGAAACACTCCTCAACTCAAGCTGTTACGATGCTTACTTGGTACTCCATTAAATTAATAAGGAATGAATCGGCTGATCCATTATGAATTAAGCAGTGGGGAGTCGGCCTGGTTCATGCTTTCTGCTCCCTCCTCGGAGAACGTTTGTGTAAAATGATTATATTCATATTCATTCCGCTGGAATTCTCTAAAAGTGGAACTCATAAATTACTCTAAAGACACAGAGTTTATCTTAAACATTAACTACGAAGCGGTGAATTAATAAGACTATTATAAAACCATTAACATTCAGTGTATTTACCTACAACTGCAGTGGACCCCAACCCACTGCAACCCACAGCTTTCATTGGTGTTGGGTGCTCTAGCTAGTTTATTGCAGTTCTTTACTCTTCTAACATATCTTCAAACACATAAATATATGTATATACATATACGTGTATGCACACACACACACATTTTTTTTCTATTATCTTCTTTCATTTTTAGGGCTTTTCTTGGATGTCCTTGGTTCCTAGCCCAACCACACAGCTCTGTCTGAAATTATGTTGGCTAAAACTCTCTAAATGTGACCCTTAATCTCGAGTCAGAAATCAAGAGACCGAGCCTTAGTCAGGTGAGCTGGAGAGTCACATGTACGCTTCTGAGGAGTCAGTGAGGAGAGTGGGGAACACAAACAATCAAGACAAGGGACACTCGGGGACTTTCCAGCTGATCACAAGCTCAGGATGGTTTTGAGAAGTGGATGCAATTTTGCCCAAGTCAGATACCTTTTTTGATCCAGGGTTTTCCAACCTAGTCACCCCACATACACTGGACTAGATCGTTCTTTGGGGCGGGGGTGTCTCACACAGTGTAGGATGCCCTGTGGAATGTCTAGTCCCCTTTATCAGATGCTGATAGTAAAACCTTAGCTGTGGCAACCAAAATATCTAGATATAGCCCAATCTTCTGGAAATGGAGGACAGAGCTTTCATTCAGTTGAATGTAGAACCCCACCCAGATCTGTTGCTAGAAGAGAGGTCACCTAACCCCTCTGGGACTGTCTCTTTATTGTCAAATGTTGAAAAGTGGCCTTCAAAAGTCTCCAAAGGCCTCTCAAAGATGGCTCATTGCTGAGTGTGAACCTGTCGGGGACACTTCCTCCTTTCTGCTTAGCATGGTGGGAGGGCATCCATTGGGAAAGTGGGCCAGTCTGTTCTTCAAAAGCATTACCTCCATGCCCTTTATCCCCCCTCCTCCTGTATCAGATTTATTTCCTGTTAGGGCATTGAGGGGCCTGGAAACCATGAAGGAGCAATGATGGCCTCCCCGCTTGCTTTCCCCTGTCAGTGGGACTTGAAGCCAAACTTACCTGCTGCTCAATTCTTTTAACATCCCATGATTGATTGAATGCAGTCAGGATGTACTTTGGGCCAGAGTGAGGAGTCACCTCCAACACATGTGCACACCCAGGCTTTCTCACACATGCACAACTGTTGAGTGATTCCTGCCCGGAGGTTTCACAGCTGCCAGGTGGATCTCAAAAACTCCTTAATCAAGCATGTTCAGAAAAGGACTGGCTCACTTCCTTCTGGGAGGCCACCATTCACCTCGCCAGCAGGATGGCTTCTGACTCCCATTCCTACACTCGGGCATGGCTGTCAGGTAAGGAGATTTATATGACCAGTAGGATGGCTTTTGCTGGGCATGGCCCTCCGTTAGGAGATCACAAGTCAGGATACCAGGCAGGGTGTAACATCTGGGTGTAGGGGGAGAGGGATTTAAAACATGGGGATTCTCCTCCAAAAACCTTTTGCCGATGCTAGAACTGGGGGTTCAATTGCTTGCCAAGGATGGTGCAAGGGGTTGAGATGGAATGAGCCGAGACAACACGCCCAGTGACAGACAGCTGATGAGAGGCTGGAAAGAGTATACGCCCCAGTGGCCTGACTCCCAAAGCCTTGACCCATGTATTTCAGCAGGCAACTTCCTTCCTGCTTCCATGTGACTGTGGCTGTTACAGCCCCACATATCACAACCCTTTGGGTCAAGACGGGACAGCTATTAATCAAATTTGCTTTACAGTCTTTCCTATGGTTAGAGTTCTGAGTTCTCCCCCTTCTGTTTCCCCTTTCCTTTCAAAACTTACCAGAAGCACATTTACCCTTATTCTTTTATTTCTAATTCTTCTTCTTCTTCTCTCTGAGCTGATACTCTGCCTTGAGTATCTTCAGAATGTGTGTGTGTGTGTCCACATTCACACGAGTGATGTACCTACAACCACATCTGGACAGAGGCCAGATCACTCCCTGCTTTATCTCCTGCTGAGGCCACCACTCCCTGCCAGCTTACGCCAGCTAGGCTGACAACAGATGAGCCAGCCATTCAAGTCCGCCCAGCTGTTAGACACTGGAGATTCAGACTCCGGAACTCATGCTTGTCCTTGTTCATGAGCGCTTCATCCACTGAGCCATGTCCTCAGATTGACTGTCACGAACGCTGTCAGGGAGAAGGGAGTCGGGCAGATGGATACTCCATCATTCCTGGTTTCAGATGGATACTCCATCATCCCTGGTTGGATGGGGTACTGTGGAGTCTGAAGTGACACTCTTCTGGTTGCTGCCCCTTCAGGCGGCATGGTGCCTACAACTAGACAGGGTAGGGTTAAACCCCAGCTTAACCTCTTACAAAGTTCCACAGGCTCAGACAAATGACTTAAAATCTAACGCTCTGTTTCATTATCTGTCTAACAGTTTCATCGTCTGTGCCCATCCATGCCACAGTGAGTTAAAGCGAGGCAGTTTGTTTAACGGTGTTTTTATTAGATTGCTTCTTAAAATGACCGTCACGGAGTCCTTAGACACCTTCTAAACATAGAGCTCAAGCCAGGGAGGCTGTCTCCCCCATAAGGCCCCCAACGCCTTATCCCCAGCCTTTTAAGAAAAAGAACTTCCATGTACATATGGAATTGGCAAAAAGTCTGGTTCTTTGGCCCAATTCCAAGCAAAACTAATCATCAGAAACTTCATGCAGATTTACGGTTACTCTTTCTATAACAGGGTTAGGCCCAAGCTGCCGAGACAGAATTAAAGGGGGCTGCTGCCAGCGGTGAGGGCTCGGGTCTCCATAAAGAAGCGTTTTCCAGCCTAGCACCTTGTGTGGACACCCTGGCTCCAGGTGGGCTGTAAATTAATGTCAGATGTTCAAGTAGCCTCGCTCCTCTTTCCTAAGATTACTGCGATGGGCTTTATAATGGGGCTGTGGGCTCTCATGCAAGACTAACGAAGAGAAGCCCACAAGATGCTCTGAAAATACTACATTTAACCCCAAGGCAGGATTTAACTTTATGATGCCTGGTTTGTCTCAATAAAATCGAGTGTGCACACAGAGATGTTTCTCTTTGTGAGCGGAGGGCCAGCAGCACTGAGGCCCAAATATTTCAGGCAAGGTGTTACCGTTCCTAACAGTAACACCAGTGATAAACCACTTTCTTCTTTTATTTATTTATTTTTATTTATTTTTTTAAATGGCAGCGTGACTTGACAACAGACAGCATCATTGTTGAGCGGCTGGCAAACACTGACTATAGTCTACTAAGAAGCGTAGCATTAGTTACCCATTCTAAAATGCTAATGTCCTTCATAGTTCAAAAATCACAGGTTTCGAGCCAGGGAGATGGCTCAGTTGGTAAATGCTTGCTCTACAAGCCTGAGAACCTGAGTTTGACCCTCTGAGCTCACGTGAAAAAGCCAGGGCATTGGTAGCATGCTTTTACAATCCTAGTGCAACACATACACCCCCTGAAACACATAGACATATGCAGGTGCACGCACACACACACACACACAGATATACATGGACACACCACACACACACACACACACAGACAAGCATGGACACACCACACACACAGAGACATACCACACACACAGAAACTTGCATGGACACACCACACACACACACACACACACACACACACACACACACACACACACACACAGACATGCATGAACACACAGCACAGTTTGGGCCTCCACTATACCAGGGATATCAGGCAACCAGACTCTTCTATTCCAGGATGGCAGCAACATCTGGAGAGAATAGCCAGTGGTTGCTGCATTTTGCCCAGTTGTGCATTAGTCTTCCAGTTGTTCCTCATCCTACCACTCTTGCTGTGAAAACTGGACTCCATGGTTTTTACATATATATCTATATCAATCTCTATCTCTATCTATCTATCTATCTATCTATCTATCTATCTATCTATCTATCTATCTATCTATCTACCTATCTACCTATCTCTTTTCAGGTGTCTGGGGTCATAGTTTGAATCTGTTGTCAAAAACAATGTTTCTATATCTGGGTGTGAGGGAGAAGACTTGTTGTTCCAGCTACTAAGGAGGCTGAGGCAGGAGTATCCTAAGTTTAAGGCCTTTCTCAGCCTACACTATAAGTTCAAGGCCATCTTAGCCAACTGCCTGAGACTCTGCCTAAAAAGTACAAAGTAAAAGCAAACAAACAAAACGTGATCTGGCAATATATCTGTGTTGGAGCTCTTGCCTACTGTAGGACAAATCCCCAGGGCTACAAAAACATTTCTTGGAATTGTTTAGGACTGTAAGAGTCAATGTGCTTAGACTGGAATGTAAATACACTCCTGTAGTCCCAATACTTAAGAGGTGGAGGCAGGAGGATCGGAAGTTCAAGGTCAACCTTGAATATGTAGTGAATATGAGACTTTTTCTCAAAAAAAAAAAAGCAAAAGTAAATAAAATAAAATGATCCAGAATAATCCAAGCAAAAATAACCTTTCTCAGTAAATATTTTCAGGAGGCAAATATATTGTTCACCTCTTAGCAAATTTAAAATACCCTTGGTTTCATTTGTTGGGGGTATTCCCCTGTGTGTGGAGAGTACTCCCTGGTACCTGTTGGAGGCAGCATGGCGTGCAGTGACGAGCATAACCTTGGAAAAGGGGATAAAACACCCAACCAAAAGACTCGTGAGAACAAGAACAACACTGAAGACAATTCCCAGGTAATAAAGGCTGTGGATGCACAAAGGAGAGCTATTTAGGAGGAAGCTGTTTTAGGTTGTGGAGATTGATGTAGAAAAGGTCAGACAGATGTCAGAATGGCTAGAGAGCAGTGGGCTGCAGGGAATGGCTACAGAGGGCACACAGCTAAGGAATGAGAGCAGCTGAGTCATGGATGTCATGATGGAGACAGCCTGGGTATCCCACGGCTTTTTGGAGGAAAAGAGATGGTCCTGTGAGTGGATGCTGGCCTATATGGAAGGTAAGAAAGCTTCTGAATATGAAATAGATCTCTGCCCTCTCAAGCTCCTCTCACATCCTGAACCTTCCTTCTGGTCTCTTTACATGGCCCTGGTACTCCATGAGGCTGATGTCACCAAAGCCATCCTCTGTATGTTACAGAGATTTGTAAGTTTCAAGAGCTGGGCACTGTGCTGTATGATCTGGAAACAGCGTTTACAGAAGTATGTCACCCGTGGAGATCACAGATCACAGCCCTCCATTAAAGGTCTTGGCATAAGGTCTTCTTGCATGGGACAGGGCCATATTTCAGTGGCTGGTGTCCTTAGAGCAGGAATGAATGAATAGGCACTGAAGACAGAGGCCATATGAAGCTAAAGGTAGCATTTATAGATATGTCTGCAAGTCAAGGAACACCAAGGACATTCAGAAAGTCTCAGAAATTGGGTGAAGGGTTTTTATAGCATTCTCAGAAGGAAACAACCCTGCCAACATCTTGACTTGGGACTTCTGGCCTCTATAATTGAGAAAGAATAAATTCTCTTCTAATAAATGTCTCAGTTGGTGGTCATCTGTCAGAGCAGACATTAAAACTCACTATACCTCTGACTGTGCGCTTTGGGGATGCTGAGCTTCCGAGTGTCCCGTGATTGCAAGTTGCTTTGTGGGGGTTTGGAAGATGATGCAGGGGTCACAGGGAGAACCAGAGGTGGCTGTGACTTTATGATCTCTCTCTCTCCTTTCAGAGGGACCCTTTTTGGACCTTAGGACACCTGATCCTTTCACCACGCTCATAGATATAGTGCCATCATCCCAAGCCATGCGTTCTTAAGATTTTGAGGGGACTTCTAGCATCAGCACACCCTGTTGCTTTTGCTTGCAAGCACGTACCACCACAGTCTCCTATCCCCCTTAGAACCATAAACACTCTAATAGCAGTAACGGGGCCGCCTCCATCATGACCAAACGTGATTACGTTCCACATAAAAATATAAAAGCTCATTTGAGCCAGGGCTCCCTCCGGGCCCATTGCCTGTACTTTTATTGAAAACCTCACATTCCTGAGTCCGTGAGCCCTGATGTCAGGGCCCACTGAGCTGTATCCCGCAGTCTGCTGTAAAGCGCCAGGGCAGCCCAGCGGGGCGACTCCAAGAAATCTCCATCTTCACTGTGTTCTGTGGTTTGGAGGCCCCACACTTTCCTCTGTGCTCAGTGCCTGCCGTTTGCTTCTGCTCTACAATAGAAGACCCCGTAGTTGGTCTGTTTCTCTCCCTGCCAGATGCTCAAGGCCAAGTGTGGGTCAAGGCATGTGAGTGAAGCAGATTCAGAAGGACATCTTCCCACCTTTCTGTCTGTCTGAATGGCATGTCTGCCTCATACTCAGTGTCCCCCAATCAAGTCTCACCTTTCAAATCAAGATTCAAGCTCAGTTAACTTCTAGCATTCCTTTCTGTCTCTAGCTCTTTGTAGGTTGCCTTTCTTAAACGCTTATCCAGTTTCCTTTGTGCACTTCCATGCTTCCCTGAGGGGTCAGCCTGAGCATGAACTCTTCCTAGGATGCTTGCCGTGACCCCTGGGTTTGATGTGCTTTCCCACATCCCGCCGTCTGTTCATTTCTTTGCACTTTTCTTCAATTTTTTTTTCCCTAGGACTTATTCATGCATATGTGTGTTTGATATGCATGTGCTCCCTGGTGTCTTCAGAGTCCCTGGCTCCTAACTCACTAGACATGGGTCCTCTGAAGGAGCAGCAGGCACTGACCCTCCTCTAGGGCCCCTTCCCTGACATCTCTGGACCATAAGTGCTGTGATGTTGGCTGGGCCTGCTCTATCCTTCTCCGTCCAGGACCTGTCAGAGGCTCTGACTTGTGGCTTCCTTGATAAGTGTTGGTGAAAAGTTTAACAAACTGCTGAGAGCGGAACAAGCCTTCAGAAAAATGGGCACCAGGGAAAGGAGGAAAAGAAGAGAGGGTCAAAATGCTCAAGCACTAAGATGAAAATAAGAACAATGTAATGTATATACATACATACATACACACATACATACATACACACATAAATACATATATATCCCTGGCTGATTTCATCCTACCACGAGTGAAGGAGAAAGCAAACATCCTATCCCTTAAGAGTTCTCTTTTACCGAGAAAGAGAAAGGTGGCCCAAGAAGTTCATAGCCATTGCCAAATTCAAAGCCAGCAGGTCCAGGCTTATAGTCTAGGTTGGTTAGACTTTAAGTCCAAATTTCCTGCGAGGAACGTATTTCTAAAAAGGACTTTGTCTCCTGTAATTGCTGCCGTCATTGTGCATGCGCCTGTCTGTGAGTGCCAGTGAAGGCACAGACTGCTTTGTGACTACGGAGGTCAGAAGACAACGCTTTCGGGGTCAGGTCTCTTCTCCTACCCTGGAATCCAGGGATCCAACGCAGGCAGGCAGTCTTGCAAGGCACGTGCTGTACCCCTGAGCCTTGCCTATGGCCCAAAGAACACAGTTTTCAGGACTGATTTTTTTTTTTCCCCAAGAACATAATATCTGCAAAGGTACAAGACTGGGAGGAGTCTAATCTTGGGCGTGTTGTCAGCGCGGGAGGAACTCATGCACTCTGAGCTAGGGATCATCGTCTGACATAAAGGGGCTGGAGATATTTGGACACTCAGTCAGGTGCCTTTAATGCCAATATGGCTCCAAAAATACTCTGGAATTATGCACAATTTATGGGGAAAAACATATACTTTAAAATTCAGTGATTGAGGCAACAGCTGCTGGCATGAGATTTCTGTTCTAATCTTTAAAAATAGATTTTGCAGAAACATACCCTTGTGTGTGTGTGTGTGTGTGCGCGCGCGCTGTGCACATGCACATAGGAGCTCAGACTACAGATTGGCAACTGTGGTTGTGACTGTTTTAAAGCCCACTCTGCCAGTCTCAGTCCCCCATGGCTGTGTGGTGAGACCATTCAGAGACTGGTGATTGCCCTGGTCCTCCTGGATGCTCATCCCATCAGCATCTCTCTTCTCTCTCAAAGAGGCCATCAGCTCAGCACAAGGAGCTGTAGATCACTGGGGAAAGGTGGGGTGATGAAGGAGCCTTTGGGATAGGACAGGAAGGTGAGCAGGTGCTGAGGAAGATTCACCTCTGGGGAATTTCTAATGAAGAGGGAAGAAAGGTGGGTGCTAGCTGTAGGAGGGGCAAGAGACATGCTCTGAAAGACAGAGGCTATGCAAGTGCGCACCCCATATATTTGGCAGTAACAGAGCAATGTGTGGAGAGTTCCATCAGCGCTCCCAGAAGCCACCCTAAGTGTCCTCAGAGGAGGATGTCAGCACTTTGGGGCCAGGATGGTGGGAAGAAAATTCCACGTGATGCATATTCTCTGTGTGAAACTCCAGACAGAGAAGGAACTTGGCCTGGTTTGGGAAGTAAACAAATCCAGCAGGCCTGCTACATAGACTGAGGGGAAATGATTTAAACCCAGCTTGGAAAATACCTACAGTGTAAGGCAGAGCTTTCCTACACCTCGCTAGGAAACTGACTCCTTTATTGGGAGAAGATAGGATTATTTTGCTTTGTGCTAAAGCATGGTGAGTTAGGTCAGATTGTCGAGCTGTGTGAAGCTGTATACATTGAAATGACTAAAAGGTCCATGATTTCAGAAATAGCAACTGTCCAGTCACACTAGGCCATAGGTCAAGCTCAGAAGCCCTGTGAGCTCACGGCCCTTACATGAGGTAACACATATAGGGAATGCTCCTGGCACCAAGGGGGCTGGAAGGCACAAAGTCTTCCTAGGAAAGGTACCTTCCTGAAGAGGTCAACATAAGATGTGGATACAGGGACGAAATGTGAGTGTGCATCTGGAAGGAGCATCCTAAAATTCCAGGCGGGGGAATCTGGTGATAACTCAACCACCACGGTGCAGTGGACGTGGACATAAGCGGACAGATATGAAGTCATTGTAGGAAGCCGCTCTGTGGACTTGGGTACCCTTTCTCAAGAGCTCCTCTGGGGAATGAAGGTCACAAGGAGCCGTATAGAGAGAATGAGCCCCACAGAAAATGAACAATTCTGTTCCCACCACAACGGCAGGGTGCCCAAATGGAGCTGTTTTGTAATCAGAATGCCATGTAGGACCGCACCAGGAAAGCGGGCTTGGGGGAAGTCGGGGCAAGAGCGTGCCATCCGTGTAGAGAAGATAATTGAATCCATAGGAGGTCGACTGGGGCTCATTTCACAGAGAGCCGCACAAGAGCACATGGCTCCGGCGAAGACAATACGGGCTTGGGAGAGCGCCGTTGAAGGGAGCTTGTTTCCACATTAAGGCATAGCTTGCTCTTCGTGAGACACACTGCTAGGCCATGGCCTGAGCATAGCCATAAAAGAAATGAAGTATATTTGCCTTGTTAACACAGTTTGTGTTACATATTCATAAACCATTTTCTTGAAACTGCAAGGGAAAGATTCAATTGTCTTGGAAGCTGATAATGGCCCAACGGCCATCCAGAACTCAGGCAGCCTGCTATGGAATTAGCTGCACAATGAATGAAACACACCGCCTATAATAAACCCATTCAGATATAAATTACGGCGGAGTAGATGTAATGTTTGTTAAGCAATAAAGCTTGCCACCTTACACGGGAAATTGAATGAGATTTATCATCAAATATGGCGGAGGATGCTTCCAGGGAATCTAGTTCCCTAAACTGGCCTAATCAAAACAATCCAGAGAGAGCAGGCTTCCAGGAACAGGAAGCCAGAAGAAAATGAGATCAGCCCGATCAAAGGCCATGCTGATATCCTGACCCTAAATACCAGGGCTCCCCAGAAATTCCACAGAGGACATTTGCATTTTTCAAGAGGTTATGTTTTGACACCCCCTTCCCCCCCCTTACCCTTGGGGAGTTACCAGAATGGCTTCAGCTCTGGGAATACACAATTTGACCAATAATTGGCTTCCTGGTTACAGAGGACAATAATTCAATTCAAGGACAGGGAACTTGTCCAAGTAACACTGGGCTCTGGTTCCCTTGGAAATAGTTGAAGTTGGTCCCCGGAGAGGGGGCTGGTACTTAGACTGGGCTTCCTGATGTTGCCCTGGGTCCTTGGAGGCCCTGCTCTTCCTGTGCTCAGAAGACCACCTTCAGTTTTCCACGGGAGGGCATGCGGTCTACTGTCTCCCATAGCCAGGAGCTCGAGTTTATCTCAGTCTCGAGTTTCTGGGGAAAAATAAAATGGAACCAAATGAAATAAAATGGGAATTAACTCAGCATGATGCGGGCTTTCTGGTATTGTTACTCGGAAAGAACTGCAAATATTTCACAGCTTTATGGGTTCAAGTCGATGTTTTTAGTTTACTGAGAACAATGAAACTACCTTAGGAGTGGATTAGAGTCCCAGAGTTGGATTAAGAGTGTTCGGAAGCCAAAAGGAATTTTCTGCCTGCTAATAACATTACCCTGCAATCTAATGAAATAATCTTCCTAAAGCCAAATGCACAGAGTAAGCTGATTCCCCATTCACAGTTAAAAACAAAACACTGGCTGGTCAGCTTGCCACTCGGTTCACATACCGAGCTTCAGACAGCAGCACTGTGAGGCTTAAGGAGTAGATGGTGGAGGTTTAGAAATGTGGATGGTCACACCCTTTAGGGAAGAAACCTCAGAATTGGAGTTGGAGCCTGAGAGCTCCAGCAACTCCTGAAGAACTTTTAAATGCGGCTTAGAGCTGTTAGTGATAAATTCAGCTGGGCACCATCAACAACAACAACACTGGAAGAGTCAAAGATGGAAGATTCCACTCTATAAACGACGAACTCCCCACTTCTGTTCGTTCACACTTTGCCCAGGATAAGTCAAAAAGCAAAGGTCCTAACCAGGACATCATAGGAAAGTAGTAGGGTGTTGAAATCCAGCAGAGGCCTGGAGCACCCGCGTGGCTGCCGCTTTCTTCTTTGCCGGTGTCTCACTGTGTCCTAACCATCTCTGTGGAGCAGGGATTACTGGGGCCATTTCAGAGGTGAGGGAATCCAGGAGAGCCATGCACAGTTTAAAAAACTCTTCCAGGTGCAAAAAAATAGGCACCTGAATTTGAAGTGATAAAACTGTGAATTTTCGTGTGTGTGTGTGTGTCCCATATAACTTAGAAGTCTGATTAATCCTGCAAAATAGAACATGCAGGCTCAGTCTGAAAGTGTTTGCCTTGGAAGCACAAAGACCCAAGTTTGATCCCCAGCATTCAAATTAAAAAAAAAAAATGCTTCTTTTTAATCCCAGCGCTGAGAGGATGGAGACCAGAGGATCCCTGGGGTTTAGTGGGCTACTAGCCTTATGCGCTTGGGGAGTTCGAGATCAGGGAAAGACCCTAGCTCACAGGCAAAATGCTGTTCTCAGCACATGTGGGCACATGAACATACACACACACACACACACACGAACATGTGTATGAACACACATGTACACACACACACACACACAGAGAGAGAAATGAAGTTGTTTTATTTCTTTCCTTGCCACTATCCTGTAGAGTCTCTGGAATGGAAAAGGCTGAAAGCTTCCCCGGGTCAAGAGCCAGGCCTACGGAGTGTGCCTTTTTATATCTCCAAACCAATATTTCCCCACAGCCATCTATAGACTTGACTTCATTGATCTGAGTTTGTTACTGGGCCGCCACTCTCTGGGAAGGGGCCAGACTACAGGAACTATGTGGCAGGGTCACATGAGGCAGCCACTGGTACCCACCACACTCAGACATGCCGACCTCCTTGTGTGAGTTTGTCCTGTTCACTGGCTAACAGCGAAGCTGGTGTTTGTTCACCCCTACATATGTAATAACTGCAACATTTCCTTTTCTCCCAGCTCCAAATTATACCTCTCAATAATACCTTTGTTAAACCAATTTCAGAAGAAAATAATATTATACATGTATTGCATAAATGTGAGTTGGCCCAACTGACACCTTTTGGATAATAGAAATTAGACTACACTTGATGTGCACTTGATATACAGACCCACACACTGTAGATTTCCAAAAACTGGTTTATGGCTCTGAATTAGTTTAATCAATATGGATAATTTAGCTTAATTTCTGGACCATTTGGCCTTTATGGGAAGCCTTAGCGAGGCAGCTGCTAGGCCTGATTTTTAGAGCCTTCTAAGTGCCAGGGGCTCGTCTTCCAGCTGAAAGCCACAATGTGCTTTATAGTTCTCTCTGAAGTGAGCATTCTCTGGTCTTCTCTCTCCTGTGCGCTACAGATCCATTACCCAGTCAGTTCTACCGTGTAAGCGGGGCACCAGCCATTTCTCCTCACCTTGGAGATGGAATTTTCCTTAGAAAGGCTTCTTGTATAACTCCTGTCTTCACTGTGGACATGACTCAGGGCAGCCATAGTCCATAGCATGACCTGGCCCTTGCATGCAGCATGCTTGTGGAAGGGAGTTGAAAAGAAACATTACAACAGGCTGAACATAGCCCCAGGACAATGTCTGCTTCTAAGACAGTCTCTCTTCTTCTAAGAGAGAAAACTGTCTTAGCCAATGTTGGGTCCCAAGCACTAAATCCAAGTGTTGGTATTTGTTCCACAGGGTCTGCATTTTACTTATCTATTGTGTAATCAACCACCCTTAAATTTGGGCACCTGGGAAAAGTACCACATTCTGGCTCACGTTTCTGCATTTTCCTTAAGGTTGGGTGGAGGTGACTTGTTTCTGTCCTACGTGGGTTTGCTTGCGAAGACACTCTCGTTAGTGTGTGTATCCCACTGGGGGAATTGGAGAGGTCCTTTAGTTGGTAGGGGGTTGTCTTCTGGCTCACTTCCAGGCAACAACACTCTTTCACTTAGATGTCTTGTCTGAATGTCTGTACAGAGATGAATACCAAGAGAATGATGCAGAAGCTGCCAGACTGCAGGACCAGCACACCACTGTGCTTTATTGCCTTGATTATAACAAATCATCACTGACCAGGGTTTTAGAAGAAGCCCCTTTAAGGCTTACTGTGGAACATGCTCACAGGGAAGGAAGAATTGGTGGTGTTCTTTACAGCTTATCTTGTATCATCCCTCTAGAGACTATCAATGCCTTCCTGGTGGGCTCTTGACTTCCTGGGAGCCCACACAGGAACCCACATGCTCTAACAAAGCATGGGAACAGAACAAGGTTTCAGAGGAAGGAAAGCAGACCCAGTTTTTCTGCTTTCTGTCTTGCTCTCTGTCAAATTTTGGTCATGTCATTCAATGTCTTAGGCCTTGGTGTTGCCCTCAGTCCAGTGAAAGAAAGAAGAGCTTCCTTCTCATAGGCTGCCATGCATCTTACAGAGTTCAGCTATAAGAACTCGGAAAGGCAAAGCCTTCCACATGGTCAGAACCCAGCCACATTGATTCCCCCTGAGTCTGCCCCTATCCTGTGAGTGTTCAAGCAGATGGCCAGTGTTTTTATCCATGGACTTTTAGGATTCTGAAAGGCATGGCATGATATACATGTTCAATGAATATAGAATGAATGAATGAACAGATAAATGAATGAATGGATGTATGGATGAAAAGAAACTGGGACTATCTTTATATTTAGTTTACATCAATTCTTTAAATTCAGCTAATGAAGGGTTAGTGTGGACAGTATATCATTTGTTCCACAGTTTTTCACACTCCATCGATTCACTCAGAAAATATTTATTAAGCGTCTGTTTTAGGTAAGGTATTGCATCAGGTTCTAGAAGTTATGTGACAAAATCAGTCATAAACAGTCCCTCCTTCTTTGCTCTAGTTAGAAGAGTACAAAAAAACGAGTAAAAAGTAACATATGCATAATTTGGGAGAATATAATTTTGTGTTAGGATGCTTATTGAACCATGGGTAGGACTGGAGGCAAATTTGGGTTGGTTGATCAATGTTTGAAATCTTGGATATTCCTGCAGAGATTTGTCAGAGGAGGAAAATATGTCATTGGGTAGTCCATGTGTGCCTTGTCCCAGGAAGAGTGAAAATCAAGAAGGAAGACTGTGGTGGGGACCTGAGTGGCAGTTTTACAACAGCCAAGGTGCTCTGCACTTGAGCCTTGAGGAGCAATGGATGGGAATGGTAGGCAGGGGCTTCATGGTGTAGCCCCTCTGATCAAATTCTGTACTAAGTGGGAAACCATTAAAGCAGATTTTAAGCATTACAATTAAACATGGTTTCCTTTCTGTGGACTTCATGCTTGGATTATGTGTTTGCTGACAGCCACCCGATGAAGGTGCCATCACCATGTACACATGGGGGCTGGGAAATGAGGCATGAGATACGTGTGCATCAGTATAAGAGTGGTGATCTGGTGCTGGGGGAGGATGCTCTTCCATTAACACTAAGACTGTGTTGATTTCCTGGAGAAAAATACAGATTATATTTTGCAGCCAAAATAAACGGACGATGGTGCCTGCCCGCCTTAGCGTCTATCACAATCTAAATGGCATTAAAGTGTTCGATTTTCACCAGAACCCATAACTCACTGCCATGGGTTTCTCCTTTTATCCCCACAAACACGGGGGTCCTCAGAAATGAAGGATATGGGCAAGGCAAGCCAGTTGGGGGTTTGAATCTGATGCCTGCACCTCTCCTCTATCAGAATTCTTCTCCTCTCCATCCCTCTCTCCCGAGGAGTCTCACAGACAGCTCAGCTAGATGGGGACTGGGCCTGGATGATAAGTTAGATGATGTTCTCCAGAACTTTCGAAAATCACAGGGTGGGTGAGCCTCGCTGGTCTCCCAACAATGCTCCTAATGAGCAATTTAGCCCCACACACTGCACATGTGCGGGGATCCGCGGCGCAGTCTGTCTGCGGCACATTTGTGGCATTGTTTGGTGTCTGCATGCAACTTGAGATTTCCAAGTGCCACCAGAGGAAGCAGATGAGTGGCTTCTCTCCAGCTTTGCAGATTCAGGGCTGAGGCATGCTGGATGCTGGCCTCAAGTCACACGGCAAGCTGACGAAGAGCCTCCGCGGCCCACGTGGAGAAGCCAAGAGCAAACAGTAAGGGATTTGACCTTCAACTGAAGTCAGCATTTTGAGTATGTTGATTAATGCTTCGGCAATTATTTCTTTCATGTATTAAACAGATATGGAGTCCCTATGATGGCTCAGAGTCCCTGGTAGGTTAAGTGTAGGCATACAGGGAGGAACATGGTAGTCACAGCCCTTGTAGAAGTGTCCTTTAACTACAGCATGTCCTGGTTCAACCCAGATGCAATACACCTGGTTTGAATACTGGCTCACTATGACCTCCGACTAGAATCCCTTTGTTTTCTCCCCTGTGGTAGTCTGAGATTGGCACATGGTACATATAGTGCATAAACGAGAAAATTATTGTGCAAAAGAAATACAATCAATTAGGTGATTTTCTGTGTTTCTTTGTTGTTAAACTATATCCACGATGCCTGTTAAAATGTAGGTTTTCCAAGCTCCCAAACCAGAAAATTCTGACGCAGAGGTGGTAGGACTGAAGATTTTGTTGTCCCCAACATTCCAGGTGGTGGTTTTTAGTGGAAGCTGGGACACATGGACTTTCCTCACAGTGAGCGAGTGACTTGGTGAGTTGTAAGATGCAAAAGTCAGGAGACACGGTCAGATGCTGGGTTTTTTGTTTGTTTGTTTGTTTGTTTTAAATGGGGTCAGATCATGATGCTTATAGGTTCTCTCAGGTTTCCATACAGACAGGGAAATTGGCTGATCTCAAGAGCTAAGCCGAGTACCTGGGCCAAAGCGACCTGCACTCTGTTGTCATGGTAGAACCTTCTGTCATCCCACTCACGTTTAGGAAGAACGGCAGGAACACTCCAAATCAATAACCCCATTTTGCATTTAGAATCTCTAGCTTTTAAACTTTATTTTCTTTTTCTATGTTACATTTGTCTTTATTTGTGGGATTGGGGGCCTACCATGGCACGCACGTGGGTCAGAGAACAACTTGTTGGAGTAGAGCCTCCTCTTCCTAACACGTGGGTTCAATTCAGCTTGTCAGGGCTGGGTAGCAAGCACCTTGATTCACCAAACCATCTCTCCAGCCCATCTTTTCTCCTCTTGACTAAAGCTCTCAGCAAAAACAGGTTTGTTTCTTGTTTTCCTTTGCTATAACTTCCCAAAGACATAGCTGATGGTCTGTGTATACAGTGGGTGCTGGCAGAACTCTTTTGGCACAATCATTTAGTGCACACACTTACACTGTAGGTGCTAGGGAACTTTTTATCAACAGGTAAGGTAAGTGCAGTCTGCTGTGATGACAAGGGCAGAACCGGGTGTGGGAGCAAGGAGAAAGAACGTTTGGAAATTGTCAGGGGACGTTCAAGTTCACAGTGGGAGAAAAATCTGAGCTCTGTCCAGGGGCCTGAGAGAGGGTATTTCTGGGATAATTTGCTTGGATGATTTCAGAGAAGATACGAGAAAAGATTCTGATGGAACACAGAGTGGAGGAGACAGAATGGGAGGTGGAAGCTGGCCATGGGTATTACTGGGTGGATCACTCAAGCCCCAGCCTAGTGGAAACCAAGACATTGGCCTCCAGTTTGTCTGAGATTTGGAGGTAGCTCAGGTAACTCCCAACCATCTCTCCATGGCTTCCACAGTGGGAGAAGATGGAGACATTTTCAGGCAGATGCCTGAGAGATTGCTCCTCTGAGGAACAATCATCTCGGTGGTTGCGAGGAGCAAAGTTTGCAGAGTGCATGAAACTGGATAGCGTAAGGGCTCTTGCCAAAGCCTTTCCTTCTTAAATAGGGGACTGACGTACAGGCTTACCACAGACAAACAGCCAGTCCTGAGGTCAGGACACAAAGTACATAAATACACGCCATACTGCTAGTCCTCTGGAAAGAGACAGGCCGCAAATTTGCATCTGGGTGTTCTGGAAGCATGGTCACCAAAAGGCACGTGATCCATGGCGGTTAGGAAAGCCAAACAGAATGGCTGGCTGCTCTGGAGATGCCAACTTGTACTGCTACTAAGCCCTAAGGATAAATTCGCCCTGTTGGTTCTGCAAATATGAAGAGATCCTGCCCAAGGCTAGAGGGCACTCTCAGAAGAAAGGAACACAAAGTTGATGGGCCTGCTCTGCAAGGGAACATTAACAAAGGTGGTCGCATCAGTGGGTACCACCCCACCCCTTTCTTTCAGAATTTGTACCCTCTATTTTAATATTCGGAAACATTTTTCTGCCAGGCAGTGTGCCACTTAAGTTTCCTGGAAGCCATGGCTGCCCTATTAAAAGAGGGCTAAGGACCAGCTCCTGCAGCCTTTCATTTTCTCTCTGGTGCCGTAAACACAGGACCAGGATTTCAAATATGCATCTCACCACTTGCTGTCCTTCTTTGAGCATTTATAATGAAATGCCGATAACTGCCACCGTTGATTAGACAGATTCTTGCTAATGACATATTAAACAGAATGGTAGCATCCCCAGCCTTTCTCCCTTGAAGATTTTATTCTGCTTTAAAGATTCGACATGCTCTGCTGGTGTTGAGTCATGGAGCCTCTTGTTTGAAGTGGCCGGGTGCTTATCTAGCTCTGAACCCTTTCCTTCTTCCCACAAGATGCTGAGAACATAGCTTTAGTGGTCTCTTGTCTCTGTCTTGCAAATGTGACTGCTGCTGCTGTCCAAGGAGAGTGATTTCAGAGTCAGGGAAGTGTGGGCAAGAAATGGGATTAGGTATCAGCCCCTCTTAGGTGCTTCATGTTTACTGGATCAGCATGCCAACGTGTTGATGGTGAGCATTAGTTTTCCAACTAGTAAAGGGGGCAAAGTGGGGCTATAGAAGTTTTCAGAAGTCAATTCTTTCTGAATAAAGCCTGGTGGTAAAAACACAGATGGTGGGCCATTCACGAGGTAAAGCCACGTGCACCAAGCCTGGTGAACAAAGAGTGATTCCTGAGATCTAGGTGGTGGAATGACAGAATGAGCTCCTGAAAATTGTCCTCTGAGCCCCACAGGTATACCATGGCATGGGCACCCCCAAGTTTATATATTCCCTTCTGGGTTGGCAATGATTTTCATAGCTCTTTTCAGACAGGCTTTTACAGGCTGACCTTGAACACATAGAGATCCACCCGCCTTTGCCTCCCAAGTGCTAGAATTAAAGGTGCAAATCCCCATGCCCTACCTTAGGGATATTTTTAATTTCAGCATTCTAGTTCCTTTGTTATAAAACGAATGAGCCAAGAATTTTAGTCCCAGCACCCAGGAAGCTCAGGAGGGAAAATTGTGATTTTGAGGTCAGCAATATGTGAGACCCTCTCTCGAGGTCAATGTAATAATATCAATATCATAATAATAATATTATAATGGAAATGATAAGCCGATAATGAAAGCATGCATGTGGAAACATTTGAGGATTTCCATGTTATAAAAGGCTGATACCATGTGCAGGGTTTGACTATTAACACATGGAAATGTCTGCTTTCATTAACTTATGTATTTATTTCTATCGCTGTCTACTATGGTCTCTTACACCCTGCTCTTTCTGTGTTATGTGGTATTATTTACCTTGTGCATCTCGTTTCATGATTCCCAAACCTTTCCACTTAGGTATCTCTCTCCCCAATCATGGGGGCTTTCATCCTGGGACAGACCCCAGGAACAGCAAGGACACCCCTGTTAACTTACAGTGGGGGACTCGTGGCTTGAGTGAGAAACAGTCCCCCATAGGCTCAGGTATTTTATTCTTGACGCCCGGCTGGTGGTCCTGTTGAAGAAGTCACGGGCCCTTTAAGAAGTGGAGCCTTGCTGGAATATGTATTACACTGGGAGTGGTTTGAGAACTTACCACACCACCTGATCTCCAGGTTACTTTCTCTGCTTCTTGGGTACAGTCGAGATGTGATCTCTGGCCTTCTTACTCCTGATCCTTGCTGCCTTGCCTCCCCTCCACGATGGACTCTAGCCCTCTGGAACCCTAAGCTGCAATAAACTCTTCTATAAGTTGCTTTGGTCATTGTGTTCTATCATAGCAACGAAAGAGGAGCTGATACAGGAAGCTGAGGGCTTCGTTCTCAGTCGCTGCTTTCTCAAGCATTCTCTGCGCCTTCAGCACTCCCTAAGTCCTCTCACGTCAGTGAGAGACATCAGGTTCCCATGAACCTGATTTTGTTTTAACTCTAGCCCCTATATTGGTATCGCCTCTCCTCTTTTAGTATGAGATAATTCCAGACTGACCCGCTAGTGACACCTTGGTGAGTACCCCTATCAGTCAGCGAATTGTCCCATGGATAGGTCATCTGTTCATTTAAAGCAAAGCCTGGGACCAGACTCAAGTACTGAGCATCGTCCGTCCCGTTTCCTGTCTTGCACTTCTGAACTCTGTAGCTTTCCCTCTTAGCTCAACCCTAGATGCTATCTCTTTGCGGCCACTAACTCAACCATATGTTAATCACATTAGTTAGTCAACCATCGAGGGATGAACAATAATAGATTAGTGGGTGGAATGGTGGAGCCGAGATGGTATCGCACAATGGGTGGTTGAAATGGTTTCGTGATTGTAACTGGATTGGATTGAATACCTGGTGTCTGGTCCACTGAACAGAAGTTGACCTTACATATCAAATTACTTCTCTAGTGGAAACTAGACACTGCTCTCACTTTTGGGCACTGCCTTTGTCTTAGTTTATTCTATATTACTATAATAAAGACCATTTGACTGAAAGCAATGTGGAGTGGAAAGAGTTTAGCTTGCAGTTGTACTTCACCATGAAGGGAAGCTAGGGCAAGCAGCTTAAGGCAGAGACCTGATGCAGAGATCATGGATGAATACAACTTACTGGCTTGTTCTCCATGGCTTGCTCAGTCTGCTTTCTTATAGCACCCTGGACCACTTGCCCATGGGTGCCACTGCCCACAGTGAGCTGGTTCCTCCCACATTGATCATCAATCAAAAAAATGCACCCCAAACTTGCCTACAGACAAAACTATTGGAAGGACTTTCTCAGCTGAGATTGCTTCTTCCTAGATGTGTCTAGGTTTGTAAAACCCACCATCGTGGCCTTTCTGAACAGAATCATCGTGTGCGTTTTGCAGTTTTTGTTATGACTGCTGTCTTGATTTACATGTTCTGTAATGGCCAGCACGTTATCACAGAGAGGATGGTCATGCGCGAAAGTGATTGCAAAGCCATGTTTTCCAGCTACCCAAATTCTGGCAACACTCAAGCTATTGCTTTGCATAAAGAGGTCGTCTTTGCACAGGGCTGCTTTTGAACCCCCCCCCCCCGAAAATCACACTTTTACCAATTACTTACCACTTTCTTCCTTTTCACCAGAACAAAGGCTGGGTACAGTAGGTGCTCAGTACTGTCTGTTAAATGAACCAATGAGCATAATGTGGCGGTGTATTCTTGGAATTTCAGCTTGTGGAGATATGGGGCAGGAGGACCAGAAGTTCAGGGTTACTCACAGTTGCTTTGAGAATTCAAGGTCAACCTGGATTACAGAAGACCCTCAAGCAAAAATAAAAAAAATAAAAAATAAAAAAGTATAACAAAAGAATAACACCACCCAAACCAAAACCACCCAAAGAATGAATGATCATAAAGGTGAATGAAGATGCATGGATATTTAAGTAGGGAATGCTTACGTGGGAATGAGGAATAAATGACCCTTGTTTCCGTATAGTAATGTGGGAAGGATTGGCAGTACCAGCACTGACGTCAGGTGTCTTCCAAAACTGTTTCCTTGCTTTCAGAAGGCTGTAGGACACTTCCCGAGGCAGGCTATCCAAGCTGTCACTCATCAGACTCAATTCTGTTTGCAGGTTGCACTGGGGAAGGCCAAACTTGTGCTGACAATGTATGTGCATGTAGGGATCAGGGCGGGGCTGTGTACTACCCAGCTTATTGTGTGATATTTCTACACAGTGATTTTGTGACGTTCTTAAGATGATCGTTCTTTTGCAAGCTAAGAGAGTCAAGGCGATCTCAGGTTTTGAACTAAAACTAGTTTAGGCAAGCTCTGTTACTCTTAGTTCTATGACTTGGCCAATGAGGCCCAGGAACAGTTTCAACTTCACCTCTTAGTTGAGTTTTTTTTTTTTTTGTTTTGTTTTTTTTTTTTTTTTTTTTTTTTTTTTTTTTTGTTTTTTTTTCTTCAGTGAGTGACCATTCTCTATAATCAGCCTGGGAAACTCTACTAAGAAAAGTTGTGAAATAATGTGTTCACATTCACAAATTATCAAGCAAGGGCCAGCTGATTAAATTTTCTTCCTACTTCGTCAGAGCACCTCTTGATGAATGAATGAAACCCTGCTGTTCTCACAGTGACAACTGTCATGATCTAGACTTGCGATTTTAAAAAGTTAAATATGACTGCATATATATTAGTGTCTCCAAATTCGGTTCCAATCTCCTCAACCTTAGAACCACATTATTTTTTTTTATTTTTATGGTCAGTTTAAGTTCAAATTAGTCAAACTTCATCCTTTACCATTTATCTCCCCACCTCCCACACTCACGAGTCAAGTCCCATGATGCCTTGCTTTGTAACCTAGACAGGGCATTGAAGTACTGGGCCCCCATCAGTGAAATCAGAGCAGCATCTTAGAGGAATGTAAAGAAATGGCTTGTCTTCCAGGAGTACAAATCACCAAGGCATTCCAAAAATAACTGCTGCTTTGTCTAATGGAGATTTATAACTCAACTCCTAATAAAGCTTTATTTCCCTCACAGTGTGGTGTTTAAGATTCACATGATAGAACACTGTTACCTAATGTTGCCATTTGTTTCTATTTGAGGCCTTGTGTAGTTGGAACTGTAGCAGAATAGCTTAACAGGAGTGAGCCCCAAAGATATCAAGTGTGAATGAAAGCTGGTTGAAATAGCGATAAGCTAGATTTTCTGTCCCAGCAGGGAGGAAAAGTTGCCCTCAATTTGTCTCACCTCCCTATAACTTGCAACATCATGGCCCAGCCTAATGGTGCAGCCCTGTTTTGCCATCTACTGGGAGACTGAGGCAGGAGGATTGGAATTTCAAGGTCTATGGGCACAGCGGAGCAAGGATAAGGACTTCCTAGGGAACTCAGTGAGACTCTGTCTCAGCTAAAGATCAAAATAAACAAAAGAAACAAATGAAAGAAATAAAGAAGTCAAAAGGAGACTGGGTTTTGCATTCTTTCTAGCTCCTCTTTCATCATCTGGAGTGAAGCTCTGCCTTCTGAACACAACACGGTATTGCTCTCACAAACTCACAGCAGCCACTCTTCCCTGCACAAGACCCATGTAAGAACAGTCTAGCTGAAATTTCAGCATGGAAGAGAGGAGGAGCGCATGAGCCCAGCTCTACCTCCTGTTTACTTGGAGACTGATGACTGCATGTACAATGTGACAGGCAGGTCTCCTGGTCCTGCAGCCATGCCTTCCCTTCCATGCTGGAGTCTATCTCCTGCAAGTATTAGTTAGAATGAACCCTTTTACCCCCACACTGATTCTTGTCAGGTTCTGTGCTGCAGCAAGAAGAAAAGTGACTCATACAGCAAGTCAAGCCTAGCTTGCCTCTCTTTATTATCCATCAGTTTTAGCTGGTTTCAAGCTGAAAAACCACACCTTCTAGCCCAGGGCCTTCACAGGTGTTTACCCAGATGGTTCATGAATATCAAGGAACAATTCTCTGAGCCCTGTGTCCACTGGGTTAGTTGTTGAAGGCAACCTTGATTGAACATGGAGCAGAGTCTTGACTTGTCTGCTCCTAGTCTATGGTAATTCAACAACGTGAAAAACCTGCATCTGACCTGTATCTGTCTCTGGGTCTACTATTTTCAATGAGGTAATGCTAAGAAATCCTTGGTGGGAGGGATAAGTTATTTGATTTCATGCTGGCTATTGCTTTTAATCTCATGAAGGAGATCATTTCAGATTCAACATGGGTTTTTACCCCCTTCTAGATTATGAATTGGAAAACATTGTCTTGGAAACAAATTTGGCCCTTGCCCTGTATTTGCAAATAAAGTTTTATCAGAACACAACACGACTGCACATTTGTTTGTATGCTATCAGTTGCTGCTTTTGTGCTTGAACAGCAGTTGGGTAGGCTTGGAAACTACTTGTCTATTCAAAGCCTAAATTCCTAAACTATGAACTCTGGTCTTTTCTATAAAATATTTCCATATCTTTCTATTCTTAGTTTTCTTCTGGTTTACCCACAGAAGGTTTGCTCCTCTAAATGAATTATTTTCCTTTTTCTTACAGCTAATCCTTCCTAAGCTTCATGAATCTTGTCTTCAAACATCAATTCCTTCTTAAAGGCTTTTATTCGAACCTCTTTCCAGAGTGCAAACCTGTTTGTTTTTTGTTCTTTCCAACATCTTCAGATGGAGATGAAATAAACTTAATTTTAATCTATATCCTCAATTCTTGCATCTTATAAATTCTGATGCATAAGGTTTTGTAGTTTTTCAAAGATATCTGTTTCTACAGGATTGAGCTTTCGGAACAGAAACAAGAGTGATACTTGGCACACTAGGGAAACAGGAAATATGAAGTACACAATTGTCACAAAATACCACCCAAAGTAATCTTACTCATCTGACTTCATGTCCTTAACATAACTAAGTACTGACCATTCCAATGTGCTTATTTAGCCCAGTGAGCCTGACCAGTATGACCGACCTCTGTGGTGTGCCTGGCATTGCAGGGTTCCCTGGGATTTTGGACTTCCAGTGGGGAAATCAGTAGAGAAGTAAGGAGGTTGAGAAGAGGTGGCCATGCTAAGCGATTACTTGATGTGGAAATGATTTCTTATTAATAAAGAAACTGCCTAGGCCCATTTCATAGGCCAACCCTTAGGTAGGCGGAGAAAACAGAACAGGATGCTGGGA
>NC_022011.1:24267152-24293702 GCF_000317375.1 Microtus ochrogaster | reverse complement strand
TAATAGAAATGGGTTAGATCAATATGTAAGAGCTAGCCAATAAGAGGCTGAAACTAATGGGTCAGGCAGTGTTTAAAAGAATACAGTTTTCGTGTAATTATTTCGGGACATAAGCTAAGCTAGCCATGTGGGCGGCCGGGTACAGGGGACGCAGCTTTGCTGCTCTTATTTCAACAATTACTCTCCCTTTTCACCAGCTAGTGAGCCAGAGAGTTCTCATTTAACCTATCCTAGAACACTTTCATGAACTAACCAAGTCCCCGGGAGGATGGATGCACTGGAGATGCTTCTCTCCTGATTATTTCAGGTCTCAGAGAAGTAATTATGGATCCCCAAGGCCAATTAGTAGCGAAGGGGGCTCTCTTCTTTCTGATCTATCCTGAGATTTGTTGTCTCCCTCGCTCATCCTTCTTCATAATTGGAACCAAAAGCAAAACGACTCTCATGTTCCAGATGCAAGGAGATAAGAGGAAGGAAACTCATCGTAGTGCATGAATTACCAGGACTCCATGGCAGACTGAACAGACAGGAGATTTCATGACAATGAGGCAAGAGGGTTGAGACCAATTGATGGAGAAGGAGACCAGGGAATTCAGCTCAGGTGTTGTCTCTTTGTGGGCTATGAGCTGGCCTGATTTGATGCTTCAAGAAGCTTTCACAATGATTTGTGTAGACAATGGTTCTCAATCTGTCAGTTGTGATCCTTTGGGATTCAAATGACTCATTCACAGGGGTCAAATATCAAATATTTTGCATATCAGATATTTACATTACAATTAATAGTAGCAAAATTAGAGTTGTAGATGGGCAATGCAAATATAATTTTATGGTTGGGGGTCACCACAACATGAGAAACTGTATCAAAGGTTTGCAGCATTAGGAGGGTTGAGACACACTGGGGAAGGAGGTACAGATTCAGTTTTATAAGGGACCGAAAGGCAAGCTCCTTCCTGAATCAGTAGCACCATGACTCTTAAGTCTTGGGCCTCTCTTCTAGACCTCTGAAGAAAGATATGGGGATGTCTCATTGAAACAGCTCAAGGGTGAAATGAGTAACACTGGGATCTATGTCAGACAACATAAAGCCAGGAGCAGTTACCTAGAATCTCATGTAGGACAAATCCCATTCAATCAGGTTTTGAATTTTCCCACAAATACAGAAACTGTGATTGTCTTGCACAGAGACAACGTTTTCTGTTAGAAGTCTCCACTCAGCTCCACCTTCACGGGTTCAGAGGGCTTCCTATCCATACTGCTGTTGGCTTTGGACTCTGTGGATAAGCTAGCTACATGTCTACCATTCCAGCAGTAAGATTAGAAAGTCCAGGTCATCCTGAACTGCATAGTCAGGATGAAACCCGCTTGAAATAAATAAATTAGCCAAGATTTATCTGAATAAAGGATGGCTTTGAAACACAACGTGTTTCATTTTTTAAAAAGTTTTAGAAGGGGTGGTTGCAGGTGATCTGGGTAGGTGGCGGAATGTAGGCTCATTCCTCTGGGGCACTCTATCTTAGAAAGGGATGGGGAAGCTAGAATGAGGTCAGACCAATAGGAGAATATCTCAGTGATGAGCCCCGCCTTCTCAGCTCCACCCCCGGGGTCCTGCTTCACAGAGGTTGATCTTTGTTTTTTTACATGTATAGGGGTACAAGGGGACTCAGGCTTGTACTCACGAAGTTTGGATATTTTGTGATCTTTCCCCCCTGCATGTTCTTTTGGTTTGCCTTGGTTTTGCAGATTCCTTGGGAAGACACAGTTGTTCAAGTGAGGTTTGGATGACGTGAGAGCCCTTGCCCCACTTGGATTGTCTGGGAGCCCCATGTTTTCCTCTTCAGCCCTCAGGCAGTAATCAAAGCCACCTGTAAGATACTGGCTAGTAAATGCCTTTAAAGCAGACAGCATGGCCAGAACACTTTCACTATTGGCATCCGGGTCTTCCAACCTCATCTTCTCTCTCTTCTCGACAATAAGTAACCCACTAGAGTTCTCTTTACTGTTGTCATCAGCGGCAGTGACCACCACTGTGTGTCTCCCACCATCCTTCACAGGAGTCCTCATCTGGTGGAGGAATCTGGGGATTTCTTTCAAGGTCAGGACAGTGTGTGTTTAGATAGTCTTGAGGACTAGATAGTGGATTCATCCTGAGCCCTGAATGGGGAAATATTTTTGGTTGAAGACAATAAAGCACAAGGATGAGAAAGTTAGACGCAGCTGAGACCTCCCCTGACTCCATGCAAAGGACAGTTGCATAACTCTCTCGAATGAACCTCAGCTGGTGCCTTCAGGGTTCTCTGACCTGTGCTTAATTCCGTGTTGCCATCTTGAAACTCTCTATGAGTCTTGAACAAGGGACTGTGTGAGCCATAGAGTCCTAAATGAAGGGGAAGTTAATTTCTTTCAAACTCGGTATTTCTAGATGATTGGTTCGAAAAGAAAACCAAGAGTAAACACGCTGATGGGGAAAGATTACCATTTCAGCAGCGCATTCAATATTTCTTTATTTACTGAACACGCTCTGCACATCTGCTCTGAAACAGACGTTCTGTGAGGCTCTAAAGAGATAAAGCTCGCCTACTGCTAGACACGTGACTTTGCCAAGTAGCCACTGGATGAATTTCAATCAATTCTGTTAACCTACACATCTCCATCTATCTTATAGCACAGGAAACAGAGGCTCAGATGGACCAAATATCCACCCGGGGTCACAGAACTTACAAATGGTGCACCCAGAATATCAAACCAGGCCGGCTGGTTGTAGAGTTCGCTCTCGGTCACTCTGAAACACAGCCTATTTGCCTTCAAAAATTTGTCGACTCACTTTGTGTGCTGTTGTCTATGTTGGCTTTGTCACTGTTATGGTAGAATTCCTCATATAAAAACTCAAAGGAGTAAGGACTGAATTTGGCTCATGGTTTCTGAGATTTCATTCATAAACCTTGGCTCCACCAATTTGGGGGTTCATGGTAAAGTGACATCACTGTGGTGGGAACATGAGGAAGAGGAAGCTCATTTGGTGGTGGACAGGAAAGAGAAGGGGATAGATGAATAGATGGATGGATAGATAGGTAGATAGATAGATAGACAGACAGACAGACAGACAGACAGACAGATAGATAGATAGATAGATAGATAGATAGATAGATAGATAGATAGATAGATAGATAAAATAGATGGATGGATAGATGATAGATAGATAGATAGATAGATAGATAGATAGATAGATAGACAGATAGATGGATAGACAGATAGATGGATAGATAGACAGAGACAGAGAGAGAAGCTAAGGTTTTCAGAACTCCCCCAAAATAGCACCAGCAGCTAATAAAGGGTTCACGGGATGAGCCTATGGGGGGCACTTTCTATTTCTTCCCTATTTTCTCCTTCAAATTTTGCAGGAATGACCATTGTCTTACACCACAAAAACTTGGAGTGATCAGTGTACCTGCTAAGAAGCCAGTAGCTTACAACTAAATGTGTGGGTGCTGTGGAAAAAAATGCAGCTTCTGTACCGTCACCTGTGGCCCCCTGTGAGGCCAAACAACTATGTCTATCAGTGACAGTCTTGGAAGAATTGTCACAACCCCAGCCCAGGCCACCTTTCCTGAGCCTTATGAATGGCTCACAGTCAAGGCAACTCCTTGAGTGTCTCTGGATGCCCCACAGGCCATTTGATTCTCTCAGGAACAGATCCCGGAAATCTCCACCTGTGGCACTTTGAAGAATGCCATCCTTAAAAGGAATGTCCAGTCAACATTGCGACAACGGATGTGAAATATAGGTCTTCCGCTTTCCGACACGGAGACCTGCTGTCAGGGACCGTCTCCATGTTTCCAGGCTCTTTTCTATGGCAACAGCAGACTCCTTACCCCAGGCTTTGGACAACATGGTGATTGTTTTGTTAGAGACTAGATTGTACCAAGGGTTTTAGCAGTCACACTCCCTTAATGAGAAACAACACGGAGACAAGACCTGCCTGCTGCAGGAACCGGCCTTGCCGGTAACACCCTTGTAAAAGGGCCCGATAAATAAATAAGCGAGCTTTCCAGGCCGTCTTTTCCTCTGCAAATGAGATGAACCAGCTGGCCTCAGAGAGGAGCCCTGTGTTTTGTTAACTGGAAACAGATTACCAAACTCAATCAATGGACCGTGGCCTTGTAATGTATGAAAAAGAGAATTTGGACTGAGACTTGGTTCAGCAAAGGCCAGGCAGCAGATGTCCCCCAAGCTTGGCATGAATGTGTTATGATGGGTAAAAATAATTAAAAAGAAATCTGGAAGTCTCATTTTTAACTTTCCTTATGGGTCTTTGACAAAAATCTCAGGGAATTCTATGGAGTGTGTATTGTCAGTATTTTAATCAGCTTCAGCTGTCAAAACGCTTGTAACCCGCCTCTTCCATTTAAACTGTATCTTCTAGGCATAAAATAATTAAAGGCGCAGGGCCATACAGTAGCTCAGAGCCCTTTGCAACGTGGCAGAACTGTATGGATAAAAGGTATTATTTCAGGAAGTTTTAAATATAAATTTTGTTTTGTCAGAAGGCTGCAGGGCACACATTTTCTATACTGTCAATCTTGATAGTAACAATATTTATATTTCAAATAAAAAGATTAAATTGGAGTCTTACGTGTTTCTGGTTTTTGTCAATTTTTTTTTACCAGTTTATCATGTATTTTGGTAAGTCACCCTACTTTTTTTTTTCTTTTTTGCTGACAATACTTTTGTTTTATTGAACGGTTATGTCTTCTACTGTCAGTCTCAGGGTTGGAATAATGAAGGCAGACAGCTCAGCCACTTGGGTTTGGTTGTTTTACAAACAAACCGCCTGTTCCTGCACCTTGTTGGAGAGCCTGGGAAAGAAAGGCAGAACAAGGACACCAGCCAGGGAAATAAACAGTGCGGCCCATGCGCTCTGTGCACCGTCTGAACTGGCTTTGAGCTTTTCACCTGGAGTCGTGTGTGCCTTTTCATCTCAGTGCACACAAACACGCGAGGGCCAGGCCGGGTCAGCTGTGATTCAGGAAGGAGCTTCGCTGGTGACTGACTGTGCTGGCTGCTTGATGTCAGAGCTTGTTAGCTGCTAAGATGCCCTTTGCTCCAAAGGGGCTGAGGCAGCCAAGGGAACGCTCTTGGCCGCTGGAGCTGATGAATCTCAGGGTAAGGAGGCCAGCTCTTCCTTGTCCTGCTCCACGTAGCAGCATGAAGGGGAGAAGCCCTAATGTTGCCATCACTGGGAACAGAGCTTGACCTGGGAGTGGGGGCAGTCTCTGGACTGTAAAATGAAGAGTCCTGCCCTTCAGAATGAATGTGAGAACCCTTTTCTCACTCAACAAACTCCACAGGGAGGCCCCCTCATCTCTAGATGGCAGATCTATGGTTGGCGATGTACCTCTCTGTGCCCTGGCAGACATTACCAATCAATCTCAGCACTTTTGCATGGAGCCAGGTGGCTCCCCAGAACCCCAGAGTTCCTTTTGCAGTCAAAACCAACCAACCAGAGTAGATACCTTTTTTTTTTTTTTTTTTTTTGTCTTGCCAGATCCCCTGAGCTAAGAAAGAGACAAATGGCCAGGCACCTGGGTCCCCAGCAGTCATGTAACTCAAGGAATAATTGTTTTCATACCATATTTCACTGCTGCCAACACATCACAGCTCCACCATGCTTCGGTTCTCCAAATCTTTCCTATCCTAACCTCCCCATGCTCATCTCTGTTTTCAAAAGGGAAAAACAGGAGTTAGACTCTAAGTCTTAGAAGACGTAAGAGCTTATCAAAGGGCAAACTGTCACAAGCAGCTCGTGTAATACGAGTCCACTTGTATGTTCCTGGCTGCTCAGCCCCAAAATAATCACACAGAAACCATATTATTTGCAATACTATTATTTGACTAATAGCTTAAGTGTATTCCTGGCTAACTCTTATATCCTAAACTAGCCCATCTCCATTAATCTGTGTAACATCAGTAAACTTTGGCTTACGGGGCAAAGTTCAGTCCTGAGTTTATCTCTGGTGGGGCTACATGGCTTCTCCTTGACTCCGCCTTCTTTTTCCCAGCATTCAGTTTCGTTTTCACCCCCAACCCGCCCCCCACCCCTGCCTAGCTCTACTCTGCCCAACAGGCCAAGCCAATTTCTTTATTCATTAACCAATAAAAGCAACACATAGACAGAAAGACCTCCCACATCAAGTGCAGATTCCACTGAACCTGGGTCTTCAAACTCAATATTGCACACATAGGGTTCTAAGCATATTAATATTAATACAGAAGGGGAAAAAGTTTGGAGAAATGGCTCAATCATAAAGTACTTGTTATGCAAGCATGAGAACCCAAATTTGGTTCTCAGCATCTTTGTAAAAAACTGGGCATGAAGTCATCCCAGCACTGGGGACTTAGGGACATGAGGATCCCTGGTATTTGCTGACCAGCTAGCCAGCCTAGCCCATGTGATGGATTACAGGCCAGTGAGAGACACTATCTCTAAAACCAAAATGGATGGCGTTTGAGGACTAGCAAAGAAGAATGATTTCTAGTCTCTATACACATATGTACCAATACACAGGAATACACACACACACACTACACACACACACACAGACACACACAGAGAGAGAGAGAGAGAGAGAGAGAGAGAGAGAGAGAGAGAGAGAGGAACAAACACAGGAGAAAGATGTTAAAATGACAAAATATTGGGTTCATTGTTCTTAAAGGAACCTTTTTTCTTACTGACTATCTGAAAGCCTATTGATAAAGCACTCCATTTGAATACATATGGATACAGCATGTAGCATTTGCATGTAGTAACTCCTATCTGCTGCATGATTCTCACATGCTCGACCACACAGGGCAAGGGAAGTAAAAGTACTGGCTGCATCTGAGTACATCCCCCACTTGTCACACTGGTTTCTTTTCAATCTAGGTGTCTTAAAGTTTTCAGTGGCAGAGAACAATTTCAATAAAAGAGGAAAGGAGGTGAATAAAAGGTGAGAGGCTGTAGTGGGAGCTAACCCTGACAGCTCTCACTAAAGATCAAAAGCGAGAGCAGAATACTGTCAATGAAAGCAAGCCAGTCTCTCTCGGCGTCGCATCCATCTCTGGACTTTGTGTTCAGTTCTACAGTCCCCCCTCCCATTTCTCTCCTCTCTTTATTTTACCATATAGGACCCAAACATGGTTATACTGTGGAGAATCTTCCATTCTCAATGCTCACATTTGAGGTCTTGCATGGATATGTCTCCAGTCTGTATTTCCAACAGGGTGGATATGATTAGTCAGTCCAGCTGTCAAATCCATATTTCTGAGCAAAGGGGCTAGGGCTACTTTGAGTCCATATAAACACAGCTATTGTGCCAAGGGAAGTGGACTTCACTTGACATTGTGGCCTGGAACCCCTTCCATGCTTGCTGTGAGAAGGGGAGCAGCTCTCAGATAAAAAGTTGAGGGATGGATAAGCAGAGGTCTGAAGCTATATAACTAAATAATATAATCACTATTCAGTAGATAAGATAATGAAGATTCGGGATTTTTGTTATTTGAGGCAGGATTTCACTTGGTCTAGGGTGACCTCAAACTCACTTTGCAGCTGAGGATGACCTTGAACTTTTGACCCTTATTCCTCCAGTCCCCCCCCCGTAGTGAGATCATAGGTCTGCCTATGATCAATCTGTAAAATTATGGGGATGGAACCTATGTCTTGCTACTTGCCAGGCAAGCTCTGTACCTACATTCCCAGCCCAGAGATTCCTTTTGAAGCAATAGCATCTTTTTCACCCTTTGCATTGAACACGAAGTCCAATCAGTGAGGCCACTCCCCATCTCTACATTGGTACACTTGCACAGCCTTATTGTTCCTAAATGCAGTTTTGTTTTGACTTCTTGTTGCTAATTTCAGAGGAGGCTGTCATCAGGGTCGAGTCTGCAGCTCACTGACAGCAGTGTTGACAGATCAAGGGTATGTCCAGTGTGCATCATAAAAGAAGAAACACTCCCCAAAACTCCTGGAGGGGACATTGCTAAGCCCAAGTTTCATAACCAGAAACTCACAGGGATAGCAGCCATTGAGCCATTAGCACAGTTTTCCAATTGGTGATTAACAGTCCTGAGATTACCTGCAAAGAAGGGTTTAACTACTGAGAGCAAGAAAAAAAAAAAATAGAAGTCATTTATAAGCCTAAGTAGTAACTTGTCCCCGGGCAGTGTGCAAAGTTCCCTTCCATTTAGACAAGTATGACAGAGCCCATTAAAGTCCACTTCCACCTGTCAAATGATGCTCAGGGCTTTCTTGAGCAGCTTGGTAACCTGTGTTGTGAAAAACAAAGAGAAAGGTAAAATAGGAGACAAAGACAAAATTGTAATTGGGTGAAACAGAAACCGGACCCGTCGTGTGGGTATGTTCCAGGTTCCAACAACAAGGTAGCAGTGAACCAGGAGGACATGAGGGTCCTCAGCAAACACAGAAAAGATGGGACCATATCAGGACTTATAACCAGACCGTCTGAAAGGAACATAGACGTAGCTCCAACAGGGCCCGGGAAACAGGTTAAAATAGGCAAACTCTAGTCAACTACCCATAGGATGTCTAGCCTGAATACTGACCTATTCCCAGGCCCCCTTTTGCTCAAGAAAGGTGATATTCTGGATGAGATACCTGATTTAGATATTCTGAACAAAGAAACCCTGCCTTGAAAAACCAAATATACATATAAATATATATATACACACATACATATGTATATATATATATATATATATATATATATGAAAATGAATCAATCAAAAAATGGCACAATCTCAAGAAAAAAAGTGAAAGACTCGCTTGTCCTATAATCTTGATTGGGGCTATAGCTTAGTGATAGAGTACCTGCTTAACACGTAGGAGATCTAAGGGTTAATCCCCCATCATATTAATACATGCACAAGTGCACATGCAAACACACACACACATACACAAAATACACAGATACATATACACAGATACATACATATACATACACACATATACACAGAGATACATACATGCACATACATACACCCCCCCAATAAAAGTAACTAAAATAACTAAAAAAATAAATAAAAATAACTAAAAACCTATTAAAGTCAGGCTTTAAGGGAGAATCTATCTTTCTATTAGGGCCACTTACTTATAGGAAGAATAGGGCCTACAATGTAGAAGTTTAGCATAGAAAATGAAGATTCAGTCTTTTGTTGGAGTTGGGGAGAGTAAAAGAATCAACAGAAAAGATTAGGCTGAGGGACAATATGCAAAAACTCAACTCCTCATGAACTGTTATTGACAGTAGCAGCAAGTTAATCAAGAAACTTGCTGGATTGATGATAAGGAAGCTGTCACTCTCCCGGCTGAGATTGGCATGCCTCATGACATGGGTATAATTGATGTCTATTCCATGATACCCAGATCTGTCCCGGAATCTGGGTGAGAACAGCTGATAGAGGCATCAAACGCAGACATGAAATGCTAGAGAGGAAAGAATACAGATGGTCACAGATGTTCTCCGATAAAATAAGATTTTTTAAAAAATTATTAAAAGCTGTTTAACAGATGCCACATTTAACAAAGGAATGGTTCAGGGGGTGTGTCTTGGTTTGGGAGGGATATCTGAGCGAGGCTGGGCTTTGAGCAAGGACCCTCATCAACCTAAGAAGCATCTGCTATAATCTTGGTATAACTGTATAAGGACACTATGGCTTCCTTAAGAGGAAGCCTGCTTTTCTTTATGGACAAACTATAAACATTTGTTCAGAGGGAGACAATTCTCTTTTAACTTAAACAGCCATTACATTTTAACTTAAACAGCTCAAAGGAGATGGTGTACTCAAAGGGACAGATCCTTGCCCATACTGAATTTTGTAGGGTCTTGATTTCTGATATAACAGGATAGATACAAATGAAAGGTGGAATCTTATCAACCACACAGAGAGCCTTTCAGTGTCAACCTTATGAGTAGGTTCACCAGCAGTGGGCTATGGCTTTGTCAAAGGTGGCATGCTAGGCAGGGAAACTGTAGAAGGCTCACTTTGGAGAGAGATGGAGATCATATACCGAAGTCCACAGACCAACCCGATCTGCCACCTGCCTTTGTAAATAAAGTTTGATTGACATGCAGCCAAAGCCTTCTTTTATCTATTGCCTATGGTTACGCTTGCTAGCAAAAGCAAAGTTGAATCACTAGACAGAGACTACAAAGCCCACAGGGTTAAAATCTTCCCTTTCTGCCTCTTTGCAGAAACACAGAAAATTGATGAGCCATGCTATAGGGTCTTCCTCACAGGGCCATCCCTCTGTTAGGAAGCCCTTCTGACCTCCCAAGATAGCAACTTGAATATGATTTCATCCATGGCTCCATTTTCTCTCTCTTCTCTCAGCAAATATTTATTAACACCCCCCCCCCCAATATTTTCTTCCTTCTTGTAGATACTTGAAAAGTATACAGCTTCTGTAATCAAAGTGCCTGGTATCCAGGCTGAAAAGGTGACTCAGCAGTTAAAATACATAGAGTACTCACTCCAGGGGACTCAAAACCTCTTATAGCTCCAATCATGGGGGACCCAATGTCACCTTCATAAGCTACTGTCCACATACAGTTCTCCAGTGAAGAACAGAACCCAGTTGCCCTCTATCCTATCTTGCCGCTCTGGCTTAGGAACTATCTACAAGGCTCTCACTTGGCTCTTACTTCCGCATGCCTCTCATGACTCAGACTCCTGACACAGTTCAGCCTCTCCAGCCTGCGTTTCCATTCTGATTCTTTCCAACGTTGAGGACACGGGCATTGTTTAGACAGCAGATAAAGTTTATTTGACAAAGCAATTTTAAGCCCAAAAAGGCCCAATCAGCCCCCTGAGGCAAATGCCTCCTGAATCAATCTCTGTGGAACTGGATGGCCCGGGTCTGTTACATCTCAGTCAGCATTCTTGGATCCACAGAGGGGAACTTCCGCTCCCTCCCTAAACCTTCAAGATCTCTTCTTTCAGAGGAAAAGAACTTGAATCGGGGAGAAAGCAGGTCCTCAACCCATGAGTCAAATAAGCTCCCCAAGAGAGGAGTGAACCTTTCGTAGATATCCTGGTATTCACTGCACCGACTTAAAATAGAAAGCTCCTTGCATTATTTTTTATTAGTAGTACTTTTATTTATGTAGGGCCAGGAGGCATACTTACCACGTTGTGTATGTAGAGGTCTGAAGACAAGCAGACGGAGTCAGTTCTCACCTGCAACCACATGGGGACCATATTTAAAATCTATGCTCCATGTTTCCCCTCTTTAAATAGCCTATGCTCATTTGGGGGAATCACTCCAACCACAGCATCAAAAGAGAGCTTGATAGTCCAAAGGAGACACCCCCCCCCAACATGGCTGGATCATCATCAGTAGACTTTTCTTTTTTTGTCTGGGACAGCTCTCACTCTGTAACTCTGGCAGCCCTGGATCTTGCTTTATTGATGATGTTGGCCTTAAACTCAGAGAGGTCCATCTGCTTCTGCCTCCCAAGCGCTGGGGTTAAAGTTGTGTGTCACCATGTGTGGCATGAGTATACTTTTTAAAACCTTTTTTTTTAAATAATCTAAGATGATTGTGATTTTCATTGGGAAGCTTGCTGACACAGGCTAGCTTCCAGCCTGCCCGTGGTTCCCCTTTGACCATGTGACGACCTAACAGCAATATTTCAGACTGCCAGGTTTGATATGATGGATATCCTTACGGAGGTCTTGGACGGAAAAATGAATGGAGGTGTCTTCTTCATTGATGATGCCTCGATTTAGAATATTAATACGGAGTCAGGGAGTGCAGGTCACAACGCGATGCTTGTGCCTCTTGGCATGGGACCTAACAGGGTCTGTACTCAACTCCCAGTCATGGCTGATCTTTGTAGGCTCCTTTGTTAGTTTCTAGGACCCTTTCCTTCAACTCTAACGTGTATCCTGAGTTTATATCGACGAAGAGCCTTAAAAATGCCGAAGGACTAAACTACAGCTGTGAAGTAGCACTGTCTGTTCAGGAAAGGAGTCAAGTGTCACAATGTGACTTAGGACCTAGCACAACTGGAAGATTAGCAAAGTTCGATTTGGGTCTGCCCACTTCTCCTCTCAACTCCACAATGTTTCTTTCCTCTCACTTCTTAAGTTTCTCAATGTTTGGGAGGTACAGATAGGAATTTTTGCATTCCTATTTGAGAGACTTTAAACATCAGCCATTCTTTTGAAGTTTTTACCATATAATTATAGCTAATATTTATTTCTTTAATAATTTCTTTCCAACGACTTGCTTGTTCTAGGCCTATTATTACTTTGTCTTATTCTAAACATTGATAGATGAATTAAACATATGTCCAGATACATAGCAATGTTAAACGGAAAGTTGATGCACCAGTTAAACCATCCTGGGTACCAACTGATCTTTGGGTGCCCTAACACAGGGATGGGGATGCTGCTAGCCAGACTCTTGATCATCCTGTCTAGGCAACTCCATGATATGGTGCAAGTGTCTCTGCTCTGTTCCCAACAGCAGCTTCTAGTCACACACAAACCTTCAAGCATAGGTTTGAAATGGAATCTTTACACTTAATTTTCAGTAGCATAAAATTACATTTAAACAACCACGTGGATTTTACTTTTACATGGCTCTGGCCAAACTCCTGAAGAAACAAATAAAAGGAGGGAGGGCTTGTCTTTTCTCGTGGCTTCAGAGAATATAGTCCACCATGATGGAGATGGATTGGCAGGAAGAGCACGGAGCAGCTGGATGTATCGCATTAGCTCGAAGGCTGGAAGCAGAGAACTTGGGTGGGTCTGTAATGCACGAAAGGCTTGCCTCACCAGCTTCTCCCTTCTTCCTGCCTGGCACTACTCCTAAACTTTCTTCCATCTCCTAAAACTGCGCTGCCAGCTGGGGACCAAGTATTCGAATAATGAGCCAGGATGGGACTGGGGACATTTCAGATTTTCATAATGTGTCCCTCGATGAGAGGCAAACATATCAGTCTGCGCAACTCTAGTACAAGTCTGAGCCGTGGGCCCGACATCGTGAATGCTTTATCATTTTACACATTGTTTTTCCTGGTCTTCTCTAAGACCCTAAAAGGTAAAGTTGGCCTCATCTTATGGTGGGCACAGGTTGGGGTGGGTGATTTCCCATTGCATATTTAAATATAGAAATGAGACCATCCTCTATAATTTACAGCAAAAGAAGAGAGAGGGGGGCAGGGAGAGAGAGCAGCTAGTGAGCAAACTGTCACCCGAGCCTAACTACATTCAAGATTTAAAAGGTTGACATTTCTGTGTTTTCACTTCCTCCTTTCAAACACCCAGCCCTCCTCATTAACCAGATATCTTTATTCTCTAAATATTTACCACCCAAACGAAATTTACAGTTTAATTTGCTGTATAAAATCATTTATTGACTGATAAACCTCATTACTAAACCCCGGCACAGCCCCTGGTACTCCCGACAGTTTTAATTCGTGTAGCAGCAGGCTACTGCGAGAGAAAAACAATCCTGTCAAATTAACGGTGGGGGTCTAAATTATTCAAATACACTAAATCCATGCAGAACCGTTCCCCTGCTCATAATTTTTCTGTCGGAGCCAACAATTAACTGGCAATATTCTAACTTAAACAATGACAGCCATTCTAAAAAGAATTCTGGGAACAGGGTCCATTCCACCTTCCCATGTTCCCATGTGTTCTTTTGCTGCCGGGGGGCACCCAAGGGGTGACTTCAGAGGGAGCCTCTTTGAGAGGCTTTCTCTGACAATACTTCTCACCTCTGCTGAGCTTGGGGTCCTCTTAGGCCTCTTTTCTCTCCCCCAGGTCAGAGGCTACCGTTTGGACATCAAGGTGTGTGTATAGACACTGTGTCCCTAGTGTCTGCAGCAGGTGTGTTAGGTTGCAATCAGTTAATTGCATGTGATCCTCGCTGCTTGCAGGAGAAAGGGAGAGCCTCCGGTTTCTGCTCTGCAACAGCAACCAAACTAATTACCAAGTTGCTGATTTGGAAGACAGGCCTACCTAATTTGGCCTGGGAGACAGAAAATATTCAGAAAAAAGAAAAAGAATCCAGAGAAAAGGATTTTAGTGTCTAATAGCACATTTAGGGGGTAAAATTATGGTCTGTATACTGATCATCCGTAGCTATGGGTAGTCCCTGTGTGTTCACCTAATTCTCTGTGGTCTGTGAGCCTTAACACTGATGGTTTCTGGGAATGCTACCCAGTGCCAAAGTTTTTAATGGGAGTGGGGAGCTGAGGAAATAACTCAGTTGATAAAAGGCTTGTTATACAACTCATAAGGACATGAATTAGGCATCCAGGAACCATTGTTAAATAATCCTCTGAGTATGGCATCTGTAATACCAGGTGGGGAAAGGAGGCTTCCTAGGATTCTTGACAAATTGGTGAGCTCCAGGTTTAGGGAGAGATCCTGTTTCAAAGACTAAAGTGATGAGTGATTGAGAAAGTCATTCAATACACACACAGAGACACACCTATACACACACGCACATGCACACACACACTCACACATCTATACACACACCTATACACATGTGCACATGCACACATATGCATATTTACTCATTATTAAAAGGAATTGAATACCGACTGTATTGTCAACTATTTGCCAAACATGTGGTACCCAAAGAAGATCAAGGCACTAAATGCATGAACAGATGTAAATAAAGGATGCCACAGTAAAAACAATTCATGACCATCTCTCTAGGTTGGGTTCGGTTTGGTCAGAATATATGAGCACGATCATCCTAAGAACACTGTTACAGACGTAAATGAACAAATTCAGAATACGTTGATCTGGACCTCTTTGTTGAACATAGGAACCAGCTGTTTGCCCCTGATCAAGTTTGCCCTGATCATTCATAGCACTTCTGGGTTAAGAACATTCATTTCTTTCTCTTTTAGCAGATGATAGCTACAGAACAGAGAGAGTTGGGCAATAATGGCTAAAATAAAAATGCCAGCGCTCATAGTACAGAAAAAGCATGAACAGATATTAGGGAAAGTCATTCTTGGAGGAACACACAGTGTCGCTATCAAAGACAGCACGGAGTTGAAGACATGAGGCAGGCTTGGATGGGTCTGTCTGCTTGCAATAGCTCCAAGGGGCTTTGTGTTCTCATTGATGGTAGATCAAACCATGGTGTTCATGGGGCCATTTTCCCTGTTTTATAGCTTTACTTGTTCTGCTAAGTGCTTTATTTTATAGTACTTTTAAATATATGGGTATTTTTAAAAGATAGTTTTCTATACCTTAGACCCAACTTCTTATATTTAATGCTGTACATTGATTGCTGTGTGAGTTAGTTTTCTTATTGATCTGCCAAAAGACCTTGAAGAAGGAAGGTTTTATTTGAGCTCACAGTTCAAGGGCTCAGCCCTTGGTGATGCAGTCATGATGGCAAGAGCTGGTCACACTGCATTTGCAGCTAAGAAGAAGACAAATAATAGTGGTGTTCAACTCTTTCCCTTTCTCCTGGGATGCGCTATGTACTATTAGGGAAGTCTTCTTGCCTCAATTTACCCAACATAGAAACTCCTTCGCAGGTTCATCTTCAGGTTTGTCTCCTCGGTGATTCTAGCTCCTTTCAAATGGACAATATTAACCATCATAGCTACTGTGATACATTTGTGACAGTTAAGGGCTCTCTACACTTATTGTGATTTCCTTAGTTTTTATAGTCATATCCTTGTTCTACAACAATGACAATTTTCATTTAATATTCTCATAAAATAAATTATATATCATGCAATATATTATGTATCATAGTATATAATATAGTTTTTATTATACTCTTACATAATATATTTTTTAAATTCATATGATATTATTCTATGCTTTTTAATATATATTTGTTCATTTACACCTGTGACCATCTACATGAATCTCTGTGTGCGACCATAGCAGCGCCTCCAGAGACAGTCCATAACCTCATGGATCCTTTCCCTTCTGGCTATCTATCACCTTCCACAACAATAGTAAGATCCTTAGCCTCCAACACTTGACACCTATCTATCTATCTATTTATCTATCTATCTATCTATCTATCTATCTATCTATCTATCTATCTCTCATCTAACTGTATCTGTTTGTCTATCATTAATTAATGACTTCAGAATTAACCTGTACCCTGATGCATGCAGCTTCACTTTGATGTTTTGTCTCTTTGTAACCAGAAGAATCCCTCTGGTCTGAGGCGCATGCTGGGCACAAGCTTGCAGGAACACCTTTTCCTTTAGAGTTGCAGTTTCTGCCCTGGGCGCTGTTCTCCTTTCTTGGACCTGTCCTTTTAGAAAACAGCTCATTGTTGCATTGGCAACAATCCCAGGGTTTTCCCTAAGTCTGAATCAGCTGCCTTCAGCAACCTGGACCACAGCAGAACACTGATATTATTAATTCAGGAGGAATCCATTCACAGTCTGTGCTGGGGACAGGGTCGCTGGGATGAAGAGTGACCCAAGTCACTCTGTAATGAACCAAGGGAGAAGCTTGGGTTCTTATTCCATCTGTTACTGTCAATTCTTGTGTGTTATGTATACATAGACTTCTCTTTAGTTTTCCAGCCACCCAGAACTGAATAATCACACAAAACTATATTAATTGTAATACTGTTTGACCAATAACTTAGGCATATTCCTAGCTAGCTCTTACATCTTAAATTAACCCATTTCTATTAATCTGTGTATCACCATGAGGCTGTGGCCTACTTAGGTTCTGGTATCCTCCTTTGGCAGCTACATGGCATCTCCCTGACTCTGCCTTCTTTCTTCCTCCAATCAGTTTAAGTTTTCCCACCTTGCTCTATTCTGCCCTGCCATAGGCCAAAGCAGCTTCTTTATTAGCCAATGGTAATAAAACATATTCATACAAACAGAGGGGAATCCCACATCATCTGTGTGCCACTAAATGAGGGTATCACGAGATGCTACAGTGTCTCAGATAGACTGGGACAGGTGACACAGCTTCTCAAAGTAGGTGATCATTCAGTTGAGTCTTGAAGCACCTATGGAGGACTCAAGAGCAAACTGGGTGCTGAAAGCTTAAAAGGAGAGTGGGAAAGACATGGATTTTGGTCTTCTGAAGCCCCCAGCTAAGCAAGGGAGCCAGTCATTTAATAGCACAAGTGGCCATTAATCGGGTGGGGTTAAGATGTGGGTGTCAGCACTGGGGTTGTGCCTTGAAGAACTCCCTTTAGTTCTCACTCGGCCTCCACCATGTTCCTGTGGGACAATCTCAGGAAATATTTCAGAGCCCTCCGCTCACTCAGAGCCCTGTGCCTACTGCATGTCCATCAACCCGAGGGGTAGGGGAGGGGACCAGGGAACCACTGGGACCACATGCATTTGATTCTTTTTATATGGAAATGCGACTTTAAATAATATTTTGTAATGACCTGCATTCCTGTTAGGGGATATCTCTTGATGATTAAGTGTTCTCTCTGCAATTACGACAGCCTAGTGATCTTGTTAATTAATGCCAAAGAGGTTTTTTTTTTTTTTCAGCACCTCATTAAAGGTTTTCCCTTTTCAGGACAGCCAATGCTCTGGTGTGCGGTCAGGGGCAGAGAAAGCCGTTTGCTTGTGGGTGAAAACTCATTGTTTGATCCTCCGTTTTGTTCTTCTCTCCACCTCATTTTTGATGGTATTTCACCCTTGCTTTATGTTCATCTTATTTTCTTTCTTCTTCATCCCTCTTCTCTCTGTTTCATCTAATTTATTCCTAGATATACTTGCTTCTGGTTCTAAAATATTTTGAATACCCTAATCAATCTTCTTCTCTCCTGATAGAATAGTTATATATCTTATTTAATTTATGGATGATTTATCTATTTGTGTGTGTGTGTGTGTGTGTGTGTGTATAGTGTATCTCTTTTGGTGAGTGTGTGTTCATGTGTCTGAAAAGTGAGAGTGGACATTAGATGCCTTTCTTTTATTGCTCTTCACTTTTTTTTTTGACAGGGTCTCTCATTTAACTCAGAACTCAAACTAGCACTCTGTCATGCTTTAGGTAAGATCTTTTTCTCTGCCCCCAAGTACTGTGGTTACAGACATGTGCTGTTGAGTCTGGCCTTTACATGTGAGGGTTGAGGATTGGAACCTTCGCCCTCATGCTTGCAAGGCAAGCCATCTACCAGCTGAGCCATCTCCCTGGGCCACATTTTTTTTTTGCATTTATTTCAATACTTTCTGTTGGAAGCATTTTGGCTGAGAATCATTGTTTCAAGCTCTTTTCCAGACACTAGCAAATGGTTTCCAAAGTAACATCTTTGTTTTATCCAATAAAAATAACCTAAGTTGAAATGATGGTCGAAGGGCCCAATGCATTTTGTTGATGCTGTCTATTGCAGGGGACTGACAGATGATTGTCAGTCAAGGTTCTGAAAACCAGGTCTTAACCCCTTCTCTCGTGGGAACCGTCATTCACAATGCCTCATGGTTGCTCATGTAACAGCTCCAATGGCTGAGAAGTTGCACTGAAGACTTTTTTTTTTCCCACAAAGGTGAAAACTTTCATGTTTTGTTCCTTACAGAGCAAGTTTGTTGACTCTGACAGTGTCTGTCATTGGAGATTCTGATGCCCATGACATAGTCAAACCACGAAAGCAGTCATGATTTAATTTTCTTTCATCTTTCCTGCCTCCAGGAAAATCTTTGAATTTGATCTTAGACTGTTCGCTCAATTCACATTTTCTAGTAAATTTTTGAGTGAGAGTCTTACTGTGTAGCCATGATGGTCTGGAACTCACTCTGCAGAGCAATGTGGTGCCATTCTCAAGGATTCATCTGCCTCTGACCTCTGGGGCTTGGGGCTAAAGATGTGCATCAGAACGCCTGACTCAATTCACTTTTTAAAAATGGATTAATTTGGGAACATTTCCCCTGTTAACGTTTCCCTTTCAATGTACTCTTTCTCTGTTAGATGTCAAGCTGGTTGTCTCTTAACTCTCGCCTTTTGAGTGGGCTTCATAGCAGAAACAAACATTCCACTCCCAGAAGTTGTTACCCAGATCCCTTCTTGGCCACTGTGAAAATTTTTAACAAGCGCCTTCCTCCATCAATCATCAAGAAAATTCCCCTGACTTGTCTACAGACCCATATAATGGAAGAATTTTCTCAATTGATATTTCCTCTTTCTAGATGAACCTAGATTGTGTCCAGTCAACAACAATGATAAAATCCAAGCCAAAACAATGGCAAAAAGTTCCAGCTAGCCGGCACCCAGGTCTAATGAAGGTCCCTGATGCTTGCATTGTGAAATGGGGAAAGTCGAGACATCCTCCATTTGGTGTCGAGGAGGGGGTTCAGAATGATATAACTCACTAAAAAGGATTGGTGTGCTCTTGTTGGTTCTGAAAGCAGAGGAAGTCGTGCACAGATAGGAGAGTGACGTCTCTTAAAGCTGAGAGCAGCCCACTGCCTATCAGCCCTTCCTTCAACCACAAGGTCAGAAACCCTGGCATTAACTTAAAGATACTGGAAGTTCTTCCTAGTTTAGGCCTTGTTGGGAGGTTGAGAAACTTATGAAAACCCCTCCTGTCACAAGGTATCCATCCCTGTTATACAGAACTGTAAGATACCAGATGTGTTTTGTTCAGACTGGTAGGTTGGTAGTCAAGTAAAGGGACCTAGATTTCCTGAGTCTCAAGTTTGAAGGTCCCCTGAGCACGCATTGGACATACTGTAACGGAGAGAAAACGCAGAGTCTGGAAGCACAGGTGAGGGTGGGCCTTCAAGCAGCCATGTGTGAAAACAGAAGCTGGCTTTGGGATACATTAGAAGACACTCTCCCAAGCCAAATTGGACAGAGGGGACCCATTTGAGCAAGTGAGACCAATTTGGAGAGGCAAATTACCTCTGTGGGTAATGAGCTTGCTTCTACTCGGAGTGTGTTAAGGTCCACCTGGGCAGAGGGTGGGGCTACGCTGGGAGCTGAGAGAGGCAGATGGACCGCGGAGGATGCAAAGCAAGGGGAAGTTTTAGATAGGAAATGGGCTTGACCCAAGGAGCAGCTCCCACCGGGAAACTGTGCTTAAGCTCAGCCAGGAAATGGGAATCCCAGGGGGACAGTGGAAGCTTCAGCAGTGAGGGACCACACAGGATGCCCCAACACCACACAGCACCGAAAGTGAAAACCAAGCACGAAGACCCAGGGTATGCAGCATCCCTCAGTCCAGAAGACAATGTCCCTGGTCACTTCCAAGCTAAGCCTTTAGCTAAGGCTTCTGAGTCACAGGGGTTTCTCTGAGCCATTGTCTTGGCATATGTGACAGGAAGGCTCTGTTCATTCTCTGTGTTCTGCTTACTGTGTCTATATCATCTCTATATCTCTCTGTGTCTCTGTGTAGTTATCTGCCCACATATTTACTTAACAATGTATGTGTGTATGCATGTATGTATGTATGCATGATCATCTATATCATCTCATCTTTCCATCTATCTATCTATCTATCTATCTATCTATCTATCTATCTATCTATCTATCTATCTACCTACTTACCTACCTACCTACCTATCCATCCATCCATCTATATTCATGCATACACATATCCTGATATCTACCATCTGAAAGTATTATGTTTTTCTTCAAGCAATTTTACTCTTTCTATTTGTTTGACTAAGAGATTGCATTGGAAATGATGTGAGGTTATTTTAATTAAAGCACATTTATCACTGTTCCATTGATTGATCTTAGAAATATTTAAGTGGAGGAATCGGGATGGATGAGAAAAGCATTGTCGGTTTCTGATAAATCCGCCCAGATAAGCTTAAAAGGGAAGAAATCCAGCAATTAATTTACACAGAAGTCAGAAGGTGGCTTTCTGCTTAGCACTCTGGTTGCCCCTTTTTCTCTTCCTGGTGCATCCATGAGTGGAGTTAAGGCTGGGTTCTCTGTACTGAGTTTGGGGACTATTGTTCGCTTGTATGTAGCAATTATCTGGAACTTTCTCATATAATATTCTCATTTCAATAAAAACCTAAGACATGAGTGAGTGTTATTACTATGACTCCCCTGTAACAGGAATGAACATAGAATTTAAATATCATTTTCTTCCTAAAACTATGTTATATGATCACACAAATATTCATGGAATCCACCAGAACACAGAAAGCAAGCCTGGGGTGGGGGTGGGGGGCTCTGTAGAAATCTGTTGTACCCTTTCATACCTCCATGGGGGCAGACAGAGGCCTCCAAGATCATGTTTTAACCATTTTCTTTCAAACTTAATTTCCATGGCTTGGTTCCATAAAAGTAATTTTTATGATGGTTTCTAGGTGGCCATAGTTGAAAGAGAAAATTCTTACCCTGAGAGAGCCTTTCTAGATAGTTTTCTTTGACATTGATATGTCTCTGTTTGGCTAGAAGCCATAGAGATAGATCCCTTATGTTAGATAGCTCACTGTTCTTTGCCATATCTACACACGGGAAACTGAGAACCATGGCAATTATGCAAAATAAGTCAAGCAAAAACAATGTATGTGCTCCAATGAGTTAGGGTTTCAGGTGACAGTGGTCTTGACTTGGCTTGTGAAGATAATTACCTCAAGTTCTTCCTGACCATGAATACCCTGCGAAGTGAGAGCACCTCCAGAGAGGCCTCTTTCCTTGCCTTGCCTTTCCTATTCTTTCCTTTCGTTTTTTGTTTTGTTTTTTTTTTATTGAGAAAAGGAAAAAAAAAGTATCCACCTCCTCCCAGCCTCTCATTTCCCTCCCCCTCCTCCCACCCTTCTCCCCCTCCCCCAAGCTCCTCTCCCCCTCCCTCTCCAGTCCATGGAGCAGTCAGGGTTCCCTGCCCTGTGGAAAGTCCAAGGTCCTCCCCCCTCCGTCCATGTCTAGGAAGGTGAACATCCAAACAGGCTAGGCTCCCACAAAGCCAGAACATGAAGTAGGGTCAAAACCCCGTGCCATTGTCCTTGGCTTCTCATCAGCCCTCATTGTTCGCCATGTTCAGAGAGTCCGGTTTTATCCCACGCTTTCTCAGTCACAGTCCAGCTGGCCTTGGTGAGCTCCCAATAGATCAGCCCCATTGTCTCAGTGGGTGGGTGCGCCCCTCGTGGTCCTGAGTTCCTTGCTCATCTTCTCCCTCCTTCTGCTTCTCATTGGGACCTTGGGAGCTCAGACCAGTGCTCCAGTGTGGTTCTCTGTCTCTATCTCCATTCATCACCAGATGAAGGTTCTATGGTGGTATATAAGATATTCGTCAGTATTGCTATAGGATAGGGTCATCTCAGGTTGCCTAACCTCAGCTGCCCAAGGGACCAACTGGGGACATCACCATGGGCTCCTGGGAGCCACTCCAGGGTCAAGTCTCCTGCCAACCCTAAAGTGGCTCCCCTAACTAAGAACTGTGGTTCCGTGCTCCCCTGTCTAACCTTCCTCCATCCCAATCCTCCTGTTTCCCCAAGTTTCCCCCCTCCTTCCCTTCTAACTTTTCTCTCCCCATCTCCCCCTACCCCTATCCCACCCCACCCCCAAGATCCCAACCTTCTCCCTGGCAATTTTGTCTACTTCCCATAGCCAAGAGGATAACTATATGTTTTTCCTTGGGTTCACCTTTTTATTTAGTTTCTTTAGGTTCACCACTTGTAGTCTCCGTGACCCTTATTTATGGCTAGAAACCAATTATGAGTGAGTACATCCCATGTTCATCTTTTTGGGTCTGGGATACCTCACTCAGGATAGTGTTTTCTATTTCCATCCATTTGCATGCAAAATTCGAGAAGTCATTGTTTTTTACTGCAGCGTAGTACTCTAATGTGTATATATTCCATACTTTTTTCATCCATTCTTCCATTGAAGGGCATCTAGGTTGTTTCCAGGTTCTGGCTATTACAAATAATACTGCTATGAACATAGTTGAACAAATGCTTTTGTCATATGATAGGGCATCTCCTGGGTATATTCCCAATAGTGGTATTGCTGGTTTTTTAAACAATGCTGTTATATTCTTAAACCAAGGAAAAGGACAGAAGTGGATTCTGATTTTCCTTAGCCAGATGTAACTGACTCTGAGATCAGACTTCAGTTTAGGAAAGCAATTTAGCCGGAAGCCCAGAGGAATCATACAGGGAACACTAGGAAGTGAGAGGAAAAGCATTTCATTGGCGACCACTACTTATCCCTACTGCAGAACTCCAGGGAACTAGGCTGAAGGTGCTCACTGGGGCCTTACATCTGTTTACATTTGGATGCAGATAGCCGCCCCCACCCAGGTATAGAGTTTTCCCTCAGGCCCACGTGATGAGCCTTCTGCAAAAGTCTAGCTAGCAGCTGTCCAAAGAGAGTACCAACTCCGCTTCTGGACTTCCTCACACGGGAAGACGTCAGTGTCTGCGGTTCCTCCACCCTCAGTCAAGCTTACTTTCAATTAGTTTTGTTTTGCTTTGTCACACAGACTTTGCTGTCCCTGGGGGTGGAGGTGAGGGTGGGGGTCAGCTCTGTCTTGCATCCTATCTAGCACCTTTATTAAGCAACTAAATTCCTAAGGTTTGGTTGGCACCTTCAAGTTAAAATGGAACAGTAGTGTTAGGCCCCTGACATGGCCTTGTATCCTTCATCAGTCTAAGTCCAGAGACCCATACCTTCTGAGTTCAGGGACCCTCTTTCTCTAAGGTCTGGAAATGGAAGGTTCTTCCTTTGCTCTCTGTATTGTCGATGCGTCTTCACTCAGTCCCAGCTTCTCCCGTGATGAGTGGCTGTCAGGATTAAAGGACTGGTCAGCTGAAACTCATGTCAGCATTTCTCTGTCAAAACTGGAAAGAGTTTTTAATATTTAAAACAGGTAGGTGTTCCATAGCCTAGACTGGCCTCTAACTTTTTAGTCATCTGAGGGTGACCCTTGAACTCCTGATTAAGCCTCCTGCCTCAGTCTCCCAAATTCTGGGATTTCAAGTTGGGCCACCACACTCAGTTTAAAACGGTCCTCTGCCTTAACTTAGAGCAAAGCTAGGCATTTTGAAGAGGATCTGCCTTATCACTCTGGAGAAGGAACCTTCCAGACAGGCGTGTTCATCACTCTCCAGCTTCTCTACAAACAAAGTTACTTGAGACTCCACAGTTTAAAAATCCACTTAGGTGATGGACTGCTTTCATCTCTAGCCTCCTTTAAAACACGGACTCTGGAACATTGTGGATTTTCAAATATCTTCTGCTTCTTTAAAACCAGAAAACTTTAAAACAGAAAGATCTCACTGTATCTGCTCTTATTTTTTTAAGCCTTTCTGAACAATGCCTTTGGCTCAAGGCAATACAAGTCTGCTCAGAATTTTTGCTTTGAGCCGATACAAACATAGGCAGGCCAAGCCAAATCAACAAGTGTTTGTTTAGTATCTTGATTACATAAGGTAAATGCTTCTAAACTACACATGAGGCTATTTGCTCAAGATAACTTTTTTTTGAAAACCTTGCCTGTGGTGCTACTGGCAAATGCAGTCAGTAGGGAAATGGCAGGAGAACCCCTAATAGGTTTGTGGGATAGAAAACACAATTGCTTCATATTTGGTTCGTGTAACATTCTTAGAAGGCCTGAGCACACAGCACTTCGGAATTGTCACTTGAAAAATGAAAAGCTGTTTCCCTTTGATTATAACTTCCTTTAAGAAAATTTGAGACTCTCAAATTTGTTCAAATGTGATGTGTACAGAAAGTCATGGTACTGTTTTGAGATCTACATATACAGATACTCTGGAAAGATCTTGTCAGAGAGTAGAGTGAACTTGTTAGTCCTACCAGGAAGAAGATCATTTAATTCTACTTTAAATTGCTTTCTCTACTCTGAGAGCCTTGACCAGCTCTCTCCAGCAGGTTATGTTCTGAGCCCCCGTCACATTCTTTTGTATTCATCTATTGTTCTTTCTGGATGGATATGTGTAGTGTGTTTTTCTTTGAACAGAGACAGTATAGGATAGCTCAGGTAATATATATCCTCTTTCTTATTCCACTGACTGGAACACAATGGTTAATCATTGTTGTCTGTTGAGTTTGCCTAAGTTTTCTTTATTGTAATATTGAGTGTCTGAGACAGACCATGAAGGATAGAGAGAGGGTAAAGGAGGGTAGGGGAGAGAAGATCGGGAAGGATTGAGTGAAAGAGGGAGGGAGAGAGAGAAGAGAGATGTCCTGTTATTTATATTTAATGTCACCTTGCAGGTATTATTTAGTTGAATATAGGTGAAAAGAAGTAAAAGATGATGGAGATGATACACTCAGTGGATAAACATGCTGATGACCTCAATTCAGTCTCCAGATTCACATTGTAGAAGGAGAGATTCTATTCATGAATGGTGGCCAATGGCCTCCATTGGCGCGCGCGCACACACACACACACACACTGAATACAAAAAAGTAATGATTTTTTAAACTTCAAAGTAAAAAGCATAACGAAAGAAATACAACTATCATTAACAAAATTTGCTATTGAAAAGGCAGAAGCTGCAATGAATCTATGAAGTATAAGAACCACTGCGATAATTTGGAAAGATTATTGAATACGAACTAATTCCCACATCACTTGTATTCTATATACCAGCATCAAATAATCCAAAGAAGACACTAGAATACCTATAACATAAACAATAGCATCACATAGTTCAAACACTTATGATGAGTCAGGCTCCTAGTCCTTGGAACTATCTCCCAGGGCTTAGATTTAAGTTGTGGGAGACTGGAGCCTGGAAAATTATAAAACATCAAAGAGCTAAATGAATGTAACAATATGTCATTTGGTACTGAACTTACCTACATATTCGATATAATCTTGGTTTTAGAAACTCTAAAATTTGTAGAATTTGATAGGTTAAAATTAGCCAAAAATCCAGAGGAAGAATGTAAGAGGTGATTAGCTTATATGATCAGATTCTAAGCCACGTTACAAAGCTACAGTAAACTAAGTCATATTATATCAGTACAAAGAAAAGTAAACAGCAGGGAAGAAATGGAGTCAGGAAACACATAAGCTTTATGACTTAGAGGACTTTTCAGCTTTACCTGTCACATTGACACAGCCTGGACTCATGGAGAGGAGAGCCCCAGTTGAGGACTGCAGAGATCACTTTGACCTGTGGGCATCTCTATGGGTACCATCTGGATTATTAATTGATGTAGGAGTGCCTAGCCCTACATCACCATCCCCTAGGAAACTGGCCCCGAACTGTATAAGAAAGTTTGTTGATTTTAAAACAACATGCCAGCTAACAAGCTACATCTTCCATGATTTCTGCTGGGAAAAGCAAGCAGGCCTGCCTTGGCTTTCTTAGTGAAGGATAGAAAACTAGAACAGCGCGAGGTGCACCCACACACTGAGACAATGGGGATGATCTTTCAGGAATTCACCAAGACCAGCTAGCCTGCGTCTGAAAAAGCATGGGATAAAACCAGACTTACATAGCGGACAATGAGGACTACTGAGAACTCAAGAACAATGGCAATGGGCTTTTGATCCTACTGCACATACTGGCTTTGGGGGAGTCTAGGCAGTTCAGATACTCAACTTACTAAACCTGGATGGAGGTGGGCGGTCCTTGGACT
>NC_022011.1:24247148-24266090 GCF_000317375.1 Microtus ochrogaster | reverse complement strand
CATTCCAATCATGAAGTGATCAATTCTAGAAGGGCATGGCCATTCCAATCATGAAGTGATCAATTCTAGAAGGGCATGGCCATTCCAATCATGAATTACAACAGCCAAGGCTACTGTAACAAGATGTGTACAAGATCATGCCTGTCAAAATTCCCACATAAACTGGTGAGGGGTTCTTTAGGCCTGGCCCTTATTGAGGAGCTATTGCAGTGGATAGCTGCTGGGGAAGGTCGATTCATTCATTTTTCAGTGTGTGGATGCTTCAGCGTTTGGCTCTCCTCCCAGGCATGTACTGAGACCACTAACTGGACTTAGTAGGTTATCAGATGAAGAAAAGAGGAAGAGAAGAAAGAGGAAGTAAAGAAGGAAGAAGTTTTGATGATGGTACATTAGGGAGAATTGGGAATACATATTGTCATATTTCATTGTAAAAACTATGAAAACTTCAAAGAATAAAAGCATATAATTACAAAAAAATAACATGGCATGCAAACCAGGAAGACACTGGCTGTCAAGTTCTAGCTTCCACATGCATGGGCAAAAATGTTCACATGCTCCACATAAACAGGTTACAGACACACACACACATACACACACACAGGACATTCACTTATATTTTACAGTATCCATCCATAGAATTAAAAGCCAAGGTACAGAGTAGATAGTTTGTCTAGAAAGAAGTAGAAAATCCACAAAAGGAGATCTATTGATATTCCAAGCTTTTTGACAAAAACAAACTCAGGAGGGGCTTGAGTTACTCAGTAACTCCAGTGAGGAGGATAATGGGATAGAATAAAATGAACTCCACGTTTTATCAGAACTAGCTCAACCATAAAATCATTCATTTAATTTAGGGAACAAAATAAAAACTCAAAGAGAAAGCAGGCGGTTAAATACATCTAACATCATATAAATAAATATTTTAGTGGGTTCTCAATGAATCAGGACTTAGAAATCCTTTTTGAGTCTAATAAAGTCTAGGACCTCAGGATGGATGCCTGGAATGGTGGTGTGACTCACCACTGCCATTATCAAGAGGCGCTTGCCCTATGTCTCATTGCTCATGACACGAGGCTAAGAGTGAGGCCACTTTGCTGGCAGCGTTCCAATCAGATTTACCAAAGGAAGTAGTAGCACAAATTTCCTGCTTCACTTAAAAGTCTGCCAGATATTATGGGCCTGTAGGGTGAAGATGGATGCCCCAAGGTTACAGAAGAACTTTGGGTAACTGTACAGGCAATGAGATGTCTCTGTCAATTCTAGAATTTTAGAAGTTGCCTACAATGCTCTTCCTGTTTACTTAGGTAATATTATATTCTTCTAGGGTCTTTGAAGAGTTGAAGAAAAATAAAGTTTTCCTTAGTCATTATAAATTAGATATTTGAGACTCACAAAGTAAGGATAAATGATAGAATGATAGGATAAATAAATAAAAATATTTTTATTAATTTGCCAAATGTAAATGGACTAAATATTATAACTATAATTCTCACTTGATACCTGTTTTTAATATGTAATTTTACTATGTTAAAGTTAAAAACCTTCCTTTTAATTTAGACAGAAAAGGGGAGATGATATGGGATGTGCTACTGTATATGTGTTTCTTTTATTGGCTAATAAATAAAGCTGCTTTGGCTTATGGAATGGCAGAATATATCCAGACTGGAAGACATATATATATATATATATATATATATATATATATATATATATATATATATATATATATATATATATAGAGAGAGAGAGAGAGAGAGAGAGTAGGCAGAGTCAGAGCGACATCATGTAACTGCCAAAGGAGACAGATGCCCAGAACTTTTATCACCGCCTCGTGGCAATGCGCAGATTAATAGAAATTGGTTAATTCAAGTAGTAATAGCTAGCTAGAAATGTACCTCAGTCATTGGCCAAGCAGTGTTGTAATTAATATAGATTCTGTGTGAGTATTCAGGTCTGGGCAGCTGGAAATGAATAAGAGTCTCCTACTCTACTTCTGGCCTCTATGGGTACTGCACACATAAGTGCATATACGCAGAGCACACAAATACACATAAATGAAAGTAACAAAAAAATTTAAATGTCTATTTAAAAATAAAGCATAAATACCTCACTAGAAAATGATGATGCTATTCATATTGCTTATAATTATTTCTGAGACCATGTCATTCTGTGTTGTTCAGGCTGGTCTTGTGCGATCCTCCTGCCTCAGTCTTCTCATGGGCACTGTGGTTGCCAGTACTTCTCCCTACTTCTCTTTTTCAAGAAAAATGTGTGTGCTTGGGTGGAAAGAAGAAAAAAATCTCAATTTATAACTATTTTGAGTTCCAAAGAAGTGGAACCTACCCACTTTAATTAAAAGTAAGAATCTCATTGTGTTTGGAGTCAATGGAAGAGGGGGGTATTTTAAAAAAAGATTTTTGTTTTAAAGGTCAATAAAATTTTATTAATTTAATTAGTTCCTATCAATTTTTAAATAAGTTGTGGCTTATATTAAATGTGCTCCCTTCCTCTGTTCTCTTTCTGCTAAGCCAGCCTCCTCTGAGCTCATTATTGGGTCTGGGCTATGATTTTGTTATTGTGTTTTGCAGAGGGAACACCTTGGGTGGTTAAAAATCAAGAGGGAGTTTGGTGCTGAAATTTCAAAGCGTCATCATTCCCAGGGCTGTGGGGAATGGGAAAATGTCACACAAAGCCAGGAAAGAAGAGAAACTGGGTAGATGCAGGAAGAGTTCTATGTGGTAACTGCTGTCCTATGGTGCTTGTCCCCAGTTTCAGGTTCAGAGAGCAGACATGGGAAAGCTCAAGCCAGAACTGCAAATGTCTGGAGTCCACCTTCCATGTAGGTGTGTGGACACTGGAGGAGAAAGTGGAGCAGAAGAGGGGTTGGCGAGATGAGACACACATGGTCCCAGGTTCTGATAAAGAGCATTTGGTGAGCACTGACGCCTCAGTCCAGAGGGTGGTGGCGAAATAAAGAAGAAAGAAGTAGAAGTTTGAGGAATGAGTGTTCTATTACTCACTTGGAGTGCGGACACCTTTCAAAAGTTGGGACTTGCAGTCAAATGACTTTACAACGTAGTGATGTGTGTGATCCTCTCATGGACATAGCACGCAGCAATGTATTTAAAGCCTTGCCCCTATTGCATTGCGGAAGCTTAATTTTGTTGCTTAAGTCTTGTGAGAGTAGACAGTGTGTGTGTGTGTGTGTGTGTGTGTGTGTGTGTGTGCATGCGTGCACACGCGCGCAGGCACATGTTAATACATACTAGAGTGTGGAGACCAGAGAAAAATCTTGGATATAGTTCAGACAACATCCGCTTTGTTTTTTCTGAGAAAGACTTCCTCACTGACCAAGAACTGGTTGGTCAAGCAGGCAGGACTGCCTGGCCATGGACCTACCTGTCTCTGCCTCTCCAGCCCTAGGATTACAAGCACAACACTCACCATCCTGCTATTTAAACTAGGCCTCTGCTGATCAAATTTCAGCTCCCCAGTGCTTAGAAAGAAAACCCTTGACTGAGCCACCTCCTTATCCAACAAACCACATTTTCAACACATTTAAGGCAATATTAGCAATCTACAGAACTGTGAAGGACAGACAGGCCAGTCTACAACACGCAATGGTAGACAGAATATTGCCTTAAGATTCAGATACAGAGGAGATCCTAGCTCCATCTGCCACATGGAAAGTCATGAGCACATAGGAGGTAGGGAGTAAGGTTTGCAGACTGGCATGGGCATTTAACAGACGTCCAACAGGAATGAGCTTGGGTTCTATCTGTGCAAAAACAGGTTTGATCTAGAGGAGCCTTGGATCTCACAGGGAAGGTGGAGAGTACCTGCCTAAGGAGGGCAGAGAAACTAGGAAGTAAAGACAGAGTTCTCAGGGTCCCTCCCACAAGCTATCAGTTCTCCACCCCACTCCCATTCCTGCCCTTTTTGGGCAACTCTAGAGGCTCACATCCCCATTCTGACCCTCATTTTTCTCAAAAGCATTATGTTTGCTCCTGATAGTTTGAGGGCTCTGACGATAAAATTGGTGCAGGGATTCCAGACTAAACAGACATGCACGCATGGTTTAGGGCTTGCTAGATTCCTTTGTTTTCTTCCCTTGAGAGTGACCTGTATGGTAAGGGCTCTGTCTCCAGGAGTTTTCTCAGGTCTAAAAGAAGAGGATTAAATGAGATGATGTTTCTATAAACCTTGGCATAGTAATACAGGAGATGGGAGAGGCTGTTTGTGTCTGTGTCCTGGTGATCAAGAGATGTTGGATCGGTTCACTTCGCTTTCTGTCTCTTGGGTGCGGACAGCCCGAGGGAGGCCTACCTTAGGATTAATATCCAGCCTCTCTGTCCTCAGCTCGGCAGTCATTTCACACAAGGCTCTGGGCTGCCTGAGTCATGAGTACAGGGCTGCTTCAGATCTCCATGACGGAATGGTTTGCCTTGCGCTCTGTGCCAGGCATTGTGTTAGTGGCTAGGGCTCTGGAGGGGAAGAAGGCGCAGCGCTCTTTCCGCAACGGCTTCTGAGCTGAGGACTGGGAGCAGACAGACATGCTAACTGATCATTAAACAACCCAGCCGTGAATGCTGGCATGATCCATGGCAAATACTGAGAGTACTGTCTGAGCACATGATTATTATTATTATTAATAATAATAATAATAATAATAATAAATATTATTATTATTATTAAACATCAAGGTGGGTTTGGAAGCTCATTTTGCCTGGAATCTCAGAAAAATACTTTGCAGAAAAAAGGTGCCATTTGAGTCTTGCAAAGATATAATGTTGTCCGTTTTGAGTGGGTGGGTGGGGGTGGGTGGCTGGCTTCAGTGGCTAAAGAAATGTGTCCAGGAGGCTTGGTGTGCCTCCCATGCCATTTGGAGATAACTATGGTCAAGCAAGGAATGATGGCATATGTGTCAGTGGACAGCTTGTTGGGGTTGCTTCCTTCCAATATGTGGGCTCTCTGAATGGAATTAACTCCTGCAAGGGGTCTTCTGAGCTCCACACTTGGGCTGTGGCATGTGTGTGACCGGGTGCACACACATAAACTAAATAAATGTTATAGCAAATAAAACCTTGCTACTAGCTAGGTTCAAGTCACAGTCTATCCTGCTAGGGTCTGACCTGCTTTCCAACATCTGAGGGAAGAGGAATGATGGAAGAAGCTGGAAGAGGCTGCCGCCTGCGGGTGAATCTCCGGTGTGATGACTCAGGCTGATGAATCTCTGGTGGGACCACTCCGGCTGGTATTCGAAGCCCATTGTTAAACAGCTTAGGAGAATATGAACTACAAAGTATCAAGTGAACGGAAGCCTAGAACAAGATGTCTATAAACAACCTTCCTAATGTTGCCATCAAAGGCACTGACTGCAAAGGTTAGCCTACCACACCTCAGAAGGTTAAAGTTGTCACCAGCAGTGGGAGGAGTCGTGGGGAAGGTTAATCTTCTTATTTGTATTTCACACAGTGGAGAAGGGGCTTTAGTACCCACGTGGAGAGGCCACGCCCCCAGCCAGTAGACAATGGCTACATCGCAGCCACCTGGATTTCATCATGTCTTCCTGAGCTCAAGGACGAGGCTGTGGCACCTCCAGACTACAGTAGCTGGAAAGCTGAACTAGCAAAGGTGGTCAGGGCTCTCATGCAGACAAGTCATGCTGTCCAAAGTGGCAAGGGTAAACCTCTCCGCGTCTTAAGGTACCCGAATACGGTGATATGCAGAAGAGGGACAAATTACACGAGAGCTCTCACAGTTTTTCAAAGAGGCTTTGGTTTCCCTTTCCTGAACATCCTCACCCACTGGTGTTACATCTGCATGTTGATGTCTTTTGGAGGGACGTGAGCCACATCCAGATAGCCATCTCTTTGGGGACATGCTTGTAATCACAGACGCGATAGTAATAACTGGTTGTGGCAGGATGTTTGCTAAGTACTTATCTGTCTCATCTCACCGATACAGAATTTGGTTATAAACTGCTGTGTTTTCAGCTTGGAAAAGTGATATTGGGCAAGATCGTCTAGAGCAGTAATTCTCAATCTTCCGAATGCTGCGACCCTTTAATACAGATCCTCGTGTGGTCACCCACAAGAATAAAGGGACTTTTGTTGCTACTTCATAACTGTAATTTTGCTACTGTTATGAATCATAATGTAAATATCTGATATGCTGGATATCTGATATATGACCTCTGTGGGGGTCATGACCCACAGGTTGAGAACCGCTGATCTAAATCCAACTATATTAAGTTCATTTTGTGCTGCTGTGGTAAAAGCAACCTGACAAAGCAACTTAACGGAGACAAGGTTGACTTCTGGCCTACAGTTCCATGGGGATTCAAAACACCAGGGTGGGCCACATGGCAGCAGCCAGGGAAGGCATGGTAGCAGAAGCCAGAGGCTGGCTGGTCGCCCTGCGTACATACTCAGAAAGCAGAGGGTGAACACTAAGAGGGGCCAGGTTATAGAATTTCATGGCCTGCCCTAGTGACTTTCTTCCTCCAGGCAGGCTGTGTCTCCTTAAGGTTCTATAGTCTTCCCAGTTGGCTCCAACAGCTGGAACCAGTTGGTCAAATATGTTAGCCTGTGGGGGACATTTCTCATTCAAACCCCAACACCATTCCTAAGGGCTAATGATAGCACGGAGTCCTGGGAGAGGAACCAGTAGATGGCCTCTATCATGAGATATTCCTTTAGGAACCAATGCCACGAAATCCTCCATATTTCATCATATTGACCCTCATCATACCCAAAGAGAGAATCATAACCTTATATGTGATTTCAGTGTGTGTGTGTGTGTGTGTGTGTGTGTGTGTGTGTGTGTGTGTACATTCGTGTCTGTGTGCATGCATACACCTAGGTGGGCAAACAGAGACCAGGGCAGAGCCAGGTGCCTTGCCCTATGACTCTACCTTGATCCTTTGAAACAAGATGTCTCACTGAACCTAGAGCTAGATGAGTGGCCAGCAAAGCGCTCCCTCTCCCCAACAGTGCTGGGGTTGTAGGTGTTCATGGTGCCACACTTGGCTTTTTATTTATGTGTTGGGATCTGAATTCAGGTTCTCATGATGGCCCAGAAGTCACTCTTGCCCATCAAGCCATCTCTCCAGCTCCATGATCTCCATTTATTTTCTTTTTGGATGAGAACACAGTATAAAATTACGATGCTAAGTCATGGAGATGTCACTAGCCAGGGCTGTTCATCGGCTCTCTGCATGAGGAGCTCCCGACATTTTGTGCCGTTGCAGGTGGTAACCACATCTTACATGCTGACCAGGTACCACGTACTATGCCCAATAGAAACCCCTCTCTGAGCAAGCTGTGAGCTCTCAGGCTGTTGCCTGACCTTCTCTGGTCCTCCTTACTTGTCTGTCCATAAACATGCCAAGGGCGAATGCAGTGGTTTGCAAAGTGTCTCTTGTCTTCCGCATCCTCCCCACCTACGAGAAGTGGGGCTGCTGAGAGCACAAGGAGGAAGGGTTGCAGCATTTGAAAGAGACTTCAGGGCCCAGGAACATGCCAATGTGTATGCTGCCCACTGACAGGTGGAGATGGTAGGACTGACCTGGGGGTAGAGATGGCAGGAGCAGACCTGGTATAGTTTCCTGGGGAGGCAGGGCTGGCTGTATGGGTGGAAGGAAACTTTTAGGGATGTTTTATTCAAGGTCTTGATCTGGAGGCAGATGCCACCGATGGATCCACTTGGGGATCTTAGACTGACCCACTCTCGTGCATACGATCTCTCTCCTCTATGTTTGAAAAAAAAATAACAAGCCCTACTTCAATAAATTAATTCCAGTGGTACCCCAGAGAAAGGAGAGGAGAGAGACAGAGAGGGAGCTAGGGAAGACAGAGGGACAGAGAATCCAAAACCAGCTGGGAAGCATCCCAAGCAGGCTTCTCTTCCTCTGGGCTGCATGATCTACCCAGGGCTACAGCATCATTTCATGCAAGGGCACCAGAAGATCTGTTCAGTCAGAACCAACCTGGCTTTCCCCACTCCTCTGGCCCCCTGCCCAAACTGGAGCCTGGGAAGGAGCACTTATTGCCAGCCTTCAACAACCCTTCAAGACGCACTTATTGCCGGCATTCAACAGGCGGCGCTCTTTGCTAGGTGTCCGAAGCCACATCCTGGTGCCTGCCTTGTGCAGCTGAAGGAGGTGGACTCTCATCTGAAAACAAAAGGTTGCTCCCTTCCCTGGAGTGGGGCTGACTAATCCTGCCCCTGCTCACTGTCTGGGGCTCTCTGGGTTTTACCCTGAGAAGCCAGGCAAAGCTGAGCCCTTGGTCTTGATCCCTAGAGGCACCCCCAGTTCCTCAGTCTGCCTCTGCTAGGGGGATCTAGGCCCTCCTGCGGGGCTCTCCTTCTAGGGGGCTGTCTTGAAAACAAGAGCGAGAGAAATTTCTGGGAACCTGGGTGAACACTCCAACTGAGAGAAGAATAATGAATATTTCATGGAGGCGGCTGGAGTTATTAAACAACATTACACGCGGAGTGTGTTGGCAGGGATCTCAGACACATTTACATGAGTAAAAACAGTGGGGAAAGAGACCCAGGACTGGGGCAGCAGCAAGGAAATCCCAGCAGAGCTTGGATGGAAGCTGCTTTCAGCCCCCTCAGCTTCAGGTGAGGTGCCTTCCCTTTCCACGGGTACCCTCGGACCCCATCTTCAGGAACATTCCTTTCCAAAGTGAGGGTGTGGATTGGTCAGAGCTGAGAACTGTCAGAGTCCCCAGGGACTTTGATTCTCAAACTCCATAGTTTGTGTATGTGTGTGCACATGTGTGTCTGTGTGTGTAGGCCCTCAGGCAATGCTATCCTGGTTTTTGGGAAGCTTGAGAGTCAGAAGAGAGAAATCAGGCCTACCCCAGGAGTCTGTCCTGTCTCAGATGTCTGAGCCAGGGGGAGTCAACGCTGCAGGGAGATTGTATGCTTTGGATCACAGTGAGGTGGACACACTGGGGTTCCATGACCCCTGAGCCCACCCCTGACTGAGCTGTTCCCAGACCTTGTCTCTGATGGACAAGAATACTCAAAGACCTCTTTGTTTCTCCTCCACCAGGAACACTGAGAATTTTGTCCTGGTTTCTTCTTCTGACCTTCCCTCTTATGGAGCATACTTACAACTGATGAGGTGTTGAAAAGAATACCACAGCACAGGCCAAACCCTCCTGGGCCCAGTGCCCTGCTAACTTCGCTCTTTGCCTAAGTGGGTTCTCACAGACCACCATCTATTTAACACACGCAGCCACCAAGGTTCATAGAGGTTAAATACATTGTCCAAATTTACATTGCCCATAGCTGTCAAGATTTGAAATGTAAGTTTGTTGAAGTGAGAGTCTACATCGACTGGAGGATGGGTCAAAGGCCTCTGCTTCTACAGGTTCCTGTAATCTCCTAGAGTCATGGGAGAGGGGAACTCAAGGAAGAAAACAAAGATGAAGGGCACTGGAGTCAGCAAAAACCTGGACCATCTTTGAATAAGTTCTTGGGCGAGCAGTTTAACCACATTGGGCCTCTGTGTTCTCAAATTCCTGTGAACATTAATGGAGGGGCTATCTGTTAAGTGGCAGGTCCATAACCCATGCCTGGTATGCAGTCTGTGCTCAGTAAATGTTCGAGTCTCCTCTTCTTGCTCTCCCAACCTGCTCAGTGACCCATGATTCTTTTGCAAGGTTGATCCTTCTGGGAGAGAAGGGGGAGGGGGAGATGGAAACTGTGACTCCACGACAGAGCTGGGGTTGTTGGTTGTGCTACTTTTTCTGCACCTTGAACTCCTCTTATCTCAATCCTGTGATGCTATCTGCTTTTTAATTACTCAAATGACTCTCCACAACCGAGAATGTGGAGAGGCAGGAAATGCATCTGTTGGGCTCTCTATGAATTCCGAGGTACTAAAATAAGCTCAATGAGTATCCATGGGTGAATTCATGGAATAGAGTAGGATGGATGGATGGATGGATGGATGGATGGATGGATGGATGGATGATTGGATGGATGGATGGATGGATAATTAGATGGATGGATGGATGGATGATTGGATGGATGGATGGATGATTGGATGGATGGATTGATGGATGGATGATTGGATGGATGGATTGATGGATGGATGATTGGATGGATGGATGGATGGATGATGGGCGCATGGAAGAATGGAAGGATGAACCACTGGTTGAATGGAAAGGTGGATGGATGGGTGGGTGATTGATTAAGAGATGAATGGACTGAAGGTGGGTAGAAGGCTGGCTGGCTGGTTACACAGATGGACTGATGGATCCTGGACATGTACATATTCAGCTCAGGTGTCTTCGTTTTTACCACTCTATTTCATACATGATGTTTTAGAAAGAGTGTCTTGTTTTAATTCCTCTGGATAATTGGATAAGCAGGGGTAATACCCACATCTTTCTCTGCCTAGGCATATAAGGGCCAATATCCATTCCCATCCCCAAAGTAAACAATCCATGGAGCTTTTCTTTCTTCCCCAACATCTGGGACATGTGGACAAAGACATCTGGGACATGTGGACAAAGACCTCTTTGACCATAGCAGCTGCTTAACTCAATCCCTTATTAGCAGGCTTGCCCTTCACTTCACTAGGGGTGAAGGATGGCTTTGGGTCTCTAGAAGCGTGAGAGGTTTGTTTATGTGGGATATTTTTATTTATTTATTTATTTAGTTAGTTAGTTTTGCCTGTTTTGATGCTGATGTGAGGGAGGTGAACAGCAACCCCGGGCTGCTGACTGTCTACCTCTCAGCAGAATGTCTTTTTTTGCATTGTCTGTGGGAGGCAGGTGGTTCAAAAGGCCAAACGATGTCTATTAAAAGAAGCCTGTGGCTGGGCAGGGTCAAGGTCCCAGCAGAGAGGGCAGGGTTCAGAAAGGAGGGAGCAGAGCATGGACATTGGATCCTTGCCAGATAATCTCCAGTCCTTATCATCAACAAGTTTTCCCCATAAACTTGCGGTGTACCCCAACTTAAAGCTTCGAAAGCATAAAGGCAGCTTCAGTCTTCTGGACCGAAAGGAAGCAGATTCTTGTGTTCTTGAGAGAGAGGGGGGAGCACAGAGAGGGACAGAGAGAGAGAGAGAACATGTATACATGTGCATGAGAGAGAGAGACAGAGACATACAGAGAAAAGAGACACACACACACAGATCCTGAAGTGTGCCTTAGAGCCATAATGTCCTTCATAAGCCCCCACACCTCCTCTTGATTACCGGTTTTCTTCTTTGAAGGTGCCATCAGCCCACTCCTCACTCTCCCTGTTTTATCTAAGTTCCTGGAAGAGAATCAGGTCAGTGCAGAGCACAGAGGCCTTTGTGATAAGAAGACTCAGCTGCACTAGCAGCTAACAACCTACCTGTAGTCAGAAGTACTGTGTGCATTTGTCTAAATGAAGCTGCTTTCCCAGAGTAAAGGGCTCCCCCAGGAAGAAGGTGCGGGGATAATGACTCACGTACAATGGGCTGACTGCAAGTAACTCCCATCAATAAAGAGAAGTCTATGATGCTAGCGCTGGGGGACTGGGGCAAGAAACTCTGGAGTTCTAACTTGTAAGTCAGCCTGGGTTACATATCAAGGCCTTGACTGAAAACAAGTCAAATCAAAGCAAAAATAAAACAACGCTAATAATGGATGGAAGGCAGGAAGGAAACAAAAAGGGTAAGAGCGGGTGGGCTCACAGCTGATAGCTCCGGGCATGCCTCTTTTGGTGCTGGCCTTCACTGTCTGTACTGTTTTTGTGGTGACTATGATGAAGTCCAGTATCATATGAGCCCTGGATATTGTTTTAAAACTAGCATTGCTATCATTGATTGACACATAATAATCATACCTATTTCTTGGGCACAGCGTGGAACTCCCATATGTGGACATAGTCTGCCATGACCAGGTCACCATAATGGTGTACTCATCAACCCAACACACACCATTTAGTAATGTAAGGAGTATCTGCACATTTCTCTGCTAGCTGTTTTGAAATACACAATGAGTTGTTCTCAACCAAACCATTTTGTTGTGTAGAGTATGCAACAGCACCCCTTCTTCCCTCTCTATTCTTTCGGCAGATGTGTCTTGAAACTGGTGGCTAGAACCCTTACCACCTTTTCCTGTTCAGTCTCTTCTAGACCTTAGATCTCGGCTAGGTTGTGATTTTCCCAAGAAAGAATTTAGTAATTTGTTTATGCACCTGATTCACAATTCATAATGCAGGGCGCTTTCTTTGTTTTATAACTATCCATTTCTCTGGCTGAGACTGTGTGATAGAGCCCCTCATTTATTGAATGAATGTGTGCACACAAGGAAGGAGAGAGGGAGAGAAAGAAAAAGATAAAGGGCAGAGGAATGGAAGGAGGGAACAAGAAGGTGTGGCCTACTTCTCTCCCAAAGAGTTATTTATAGGTTACTAAAAATGGGTAGAACAAACAGGGATGGTCCCGAGCCAATATAATATCTTTGTGTCTTTCCTAGTAGCTCAAGGCTGTATCTTCATGGACAATGACCTCTGGTGCCTAGAGCCCAGACCAGGATAGAAATGTTATTTATAGCTGGAGACGTTCTGTTTTGTAAGGTCCCCTTCTCCCATCCTTTCTTCACATACTTTCTTGATCCCACTGCAACCCAGCGAGGCAGTGTTCAGCAATCATTAACAGCCCTTCCTGGAAAATGACTCAATCATATATAGTGGATGTTTAAAAACGTTGACCCCAGTCACTGTTCCACTTCTGTGGCCATGCCTATCCCATAGCAACACCACAAACAAGACTCCCAGCTACAATCAGAAAAAGAAAGAGGTAGAAGAAGGGAGAAAGATCTAGAAAGCAAGACGCACACTAGAAAGTTCCCGAGAAGCTTAAGGCCACTGTATCTCGGCTGACTGCTAAGTGAATATGTAACTACTTTATATATTTCAACAAAATTAAACTTAAACCTACAGAATTAGGTTTATTAATTTCTGCCAGGGCTCAATGGGGGAATAAGAAGGGCCGTTCATTATGGACACACAATTACTAAAGACAAAAATGAAGCCCAGCACTATTAAGTATAATAAAAATGTTGAACACTAAGGAAATTTTCATTAAATATAATCTATTCTTTATATTACTACACTTAATCCTTGCTGTCCGCTTCTCTGTTTTTCTCCACCCTATTTAATTTTATTACTTAACTTTTTATAAATGTTTCTTAATATAATTATGATTAAATATTTGGGAGGAGAGGAGAAAGTTAGTCTCTTAAGAAAAGAAGGAGGGAAATAAAGAAAGGAAAGAGAATGTTCCTTTCGATTTCTATTTTCTTCATCTCTACCATGATAAAACATGATGGTTTTTCTGGAAAAAGTCAGTGCTAAGTGGGATTTTATTACTGGGGGCAAGGCCAGAGCAGGCACGGCTGGACAATAAATAAGAGGGTAGCACTGGTCAGCAACTTCAAGCCCGCCTTTATAGCACGCATTTGAATAAATGTGCATCGTCTTCCTAAGCGTGTCCATGAGTATTTGCATGTCCAGACCATGTAATTAAAAGATGGGGCTGACTGATGTTGCTTCTTGGACTACACAAAGACATTGCAATTTGAACACTTGTTTTCCAACCCGGAAGGGTGCTCGAGATTTTTCTTAATGAGCATGAGCCCCCAACCCCTATCGGGGCAATTCTGCTCTCTGACAGAAGAAACTGCAGAGCCAGGGACAGAGTACTAAGCTTGAATCACCATAGGGAAGCTCTCACTGGTGTTTTAGAGAGTAAGCCGACTTTGTGTGTCTGCAAACAGAGAGATGGTGGGATGCTTTGTGAGCAATGGGACCCATGTAATGTTCACTGATAGATTGTGGCGCTGCCACTGGGTCTTCGAGCTTCTTATTGCTTATAGCATACTTTTACATATCTTTGAACTTGTGTGTGTGTGTGTGTGTGTGTGTGTGTGTGTGTGTATCAATGGCCAACCTTTGGTTTTGGTTGTCATTCCTTGAAGCCACCCACCTTGTTTTTGGTGGCTTCAGTAGTCTGAGGCTTGCTAGCTTGACTAGGCTGGTTTGCCAGCACATCCCAAGTATCCGCATGTCTGCATCACAGTCCTGAGATTAATACTCCACCAAGGCTGGCTTTTTGGCCTCTGATTTGGGACTTGAACTTAGGTCTTCATGTTTACATGGAAAGCGCTTTGCCAACTGAGCTATCAGTCAGTCACTCTTTGTACATTTTTAACACGGCTCCTTCAGAAAGTGGTAATCACATAAACATGGGATCATTTTCAAGTAGAACAATGATCCAGCATCCCAGCCATTCATGGTTGGTTTAGTGTTTGAGTTCAGAATATGAGTCTTGGTCCCTGGGTAGTTTAGAACAGTTCAACCTTAGGTACCATATGTTCTGCTGCAATATTCTACTCTTTCCTAGCTTTGTAAAGGGATACTGAAGTCTCCATTCATAGAGCATTATCCTTCCAGGGTACCATACTCCCAAGATGTTGATTTTGTCGATTTACTCTGATAATCACTTGACATTTCTATATAATGATTGTGTGAACTATATTCATAGTCAAAACATGCTTAAATGGCATCACGACTGTATAAAAGGTACAGGCTCCTATAGAAGCCAAGCAGGTTTGTGTCTTTGTTGATCTTTTTGACTTTGCCCTATTTATAAAATTCCTTGCATAATTATTTGGTCCTCCTAATTCTTTCTGCTGTGTGGGTAAATATTTTTTTAAAACTCAGTTATGTTATCAACACCATTGTCCTAGTTTCATTTCTATGTCTATAATAAAATATCAGAACAAAAAGTAGCTTGTGGGAGAAAGGGACTTTTCCCCCTTACAATTAAAGATTACAGTCCATCATAGCAGAGTGGTCGGGTGGTAATTTCAAACAGCTATTACATCTCACTCATTGTCAAGAGCAGACAGCAATGAATGCAGGAATAGTTATTACTCCACTCTTAGGCAGTTTAGGACACTTGCTAAGGAATGGTGCTACTCACAGTGAAGAAGACATCTCACCTCAGTTAACATAATCAAGACAATCCCCCACAGGCCAATATGATCTAGTCAATCCTTCATTGAATTTCTCTTGCTAGGTGACTCTAAGTTGTGTCAAGTAGGCAATTAAAGCTAACCATCACAGCTGTCTTCTTCAAAATGTATGTGTCTTTGGATTCACCTTCTTATTTAGCTTCTCTAGGATCGTGAATTATAAGCTCACTGTTCTTTATTTATGGCTAGAAACCAAATATGAGTGAGTACATCCCATGTTCCTCTTTTTGGGTCTGGCTTACCTCACTCAGGATAGTGTTTTCTATTTCCATCCATTTGTACACAAACTTCAGGAAGTCCTCGTTTTTTACTGCTGAGTAATACTCTAATATGTATATATTCCATACTTTCTTCATCCATTCTTCCATTGAAGGGCATCTAGGTTGTTTCCAGGTTCTGGCTATTACAAACAATGCTGCTATGAACATAGTTGAGCATATACTTTTGTTGTATGATAGGACCTCTCTTGGGTATATTCCCAAGAGTGGTATTGCTGGGTCCAGGGGTAGGTTGATCCCGAATTTCCTGAGGAACCTCCACACTGCTTTCCAGAGTGGTTGCACAAGTTTGCATTCCCACCAGCAATGGATGAGTGTACCCCTTTCTCCACACCCTCTCCAGCAAAGGCTATCATTGGTATTTTTCATTTTAGCCATTCTGACCGGTGTAAGATGGTATCTTTTTTTTTTTTCAGAACAAAGTAAAGGCATTTATTATAGGAGCATTCTCAGACCACGCTGGAAAAGGACCACTCAAGTGGATTTGGGTGGAGACCACTCTGTCCCCATTCCCATTCCTACCCTTCCTCATCATCTAGGCCTGGGGTCCCCCTCCCACCCCTTGCAGGTTACAAAACACCCCACACAGGAGCCTTCTCCAAGTAAACAAACCCCATCAATGAAAGATCTCTGTTTTAATAGCAAGAACAGTTCCGACTCCTAGCAGGATCCCAAACTCCATGCCAATCCAATACAGATCTCTGCTGATGGTTTCAGGGGCCACAGAAATGCCTTGCAAGGTGAGACAGGGTCTGTGGGACACTGGGTCACTAGGTGAGGATGTCTTGAGCCTGGTGTTCCACCAGCATCTCCACGCTCTTCACGTCAGTGCACCACAGCTTCAGGCGGTCCTTCATCCCCTTGATCTGCTGCAAGTCCAGCACGCGGGGCTGCACCCAGGTCATATGAACCCGCTTGTCCACCTCGTCTATGCTGCCTCTCACCAGCCCCACTGAGAGGGCCTTCATCACCAGCAACTCCACCTTGTTCACAGTGATTTTAGCACTTTTGGCAATTTCTTCAAAAGTGAGTTGTCTGTGGTTGGCAGGTTGTGTGAAAGTCATCTCCATAAGGCACAACAACTGGATCTTCCTCAGAAGCTGGGCCTCGTTGGCTGCTAAGTCAGGCTGCTGGCCCCAGGCAGACTTCAGGGTCTGGAACCTATCTACATCACCACTTGTCTTGATTTGCATTTCCCGGATCGCTAAGGTGAATCCAAAGAAAAACATATAGGCATCCTCCTGAATATTAACCTTCATCAGGCAATGAAAGGAGACAGAGACAGAGACCCCAAATTGGAGTACTGGACAGAAATCTCAAGGTCCAAATCAGGAGCAGAAGGAGGGGGAGCACGAGCAAGGAACTCAGGACCGCGAGGGGGACACCCACACACGGAGACAATGGGGATGTTCTTTCGGGAATTCACCAAGGCCAGCTGGCCTGGGCCTGAAAAAGCATAGGATAAAACCGGACTTGCTGAACATAGCGGACAATGAGGACTACTGAGAACTCAAGAACAAGGGCAATGGGTTTTTGATCCTACTGCACATACTGGCTTTGGGGGAGCCTAGGCAGTTTGGATGCTCAACTTACTAAACCTGGATGGAGGTGGGCTGTCCTTGGACTTCCCACAGGTCAGGGAACTCTGATTGCTCTTCAAGCTGATGAGGGAGAGGGACTTGATCGGGGGAGGGGGAAGGAAAGGGGAGGCGGTGGTGGGGAGGAGGCAGAAACCCTTAATAAATAAATAAATTAAAAAGAAATAAAAAAATGTATGTGTCCCGTGCCTTTAAATCTGCTTCGATATAGATGAGTCTAGCCATGGTCTAGGAATCTACTTATTACCAACCTAGGCACCCCCATCTCTCATGCAGAGTTCCTGCTTTCCAAGCTCCAGTATTATCTATCTATCTATCTATCTATCTATCTATCTATCTATCTATCTATCTATCTATCTATCTATCTATCATTTATCCATCCATCCATCCATCCATCCATCCATCCATCCATCCATCCAATCATCTATCCATCCATCATGGAAGTTCAGTCTCTCCTTCTTCCATGTGAGTGCCAGAAACCAAACTCAGGTTTTCAGGAATGGCAGTTAGTGCCTCAAGCTTCTGAGAAAACTTGCCTGCCCTCCCCCACATTCTGTACAGGGTATCTTTAGTGACTTTCAGGACAGAATGCATGCCTATTAAAAATTTGATACTCTGTCTGAGAAACCATGCAGAAGACCTCTGCCTGAGTGATCCCCTGCTGGTTTCACCCTATTCCAGTCCTCTTCAATTGAACTAACCACCTCCCTATGTATTTATTAGCTTATTTTACTTCTTGGCTTCCCCATATGGAAGGCAGGTCATGAGTACTGGAGACCTCGCCTGCTTCACTCACTGCCGAGCTTCTGTGCCAAGAACAATAACATTGACTAGGCACTCCATAAACATTTGTCCAATAAAGGAATTGATGACTTTATTAACTTGCTTAAACATAAGAATTGAGGCAGAACAGTGATGGTCGTGGGGGTAAGTCCTCCAGTGATGTAGCCCACCTTCAGACAGAGGGCATTCGGCTCCCCATCTAAACAAGGGCACACATCAGCCTTTAAAATGAAATCATTAGCAGCCTTCTGCCTAGTGCCTTGCTTTTGGTACCTTTAGGATGTAGCTCTTCTAGCCAACTACAAAGAAAGCCCGGACTTTGGCATGCTCCCCTCGAGAGATCTGCCGTTATTTTCCAAACAATCTGAACGAACAGTTCATTCTCAAGTTATATAGCTGGAAGAAAAGAGAGAAATTAATAGCTCTTAAAACTGAACTGTGGTGGCAGAAACTGAGGAGACATGTATTCTAGACAGACAGAGCTGTCAATGCCAAGGATCCAGAGTCCTAGATTGGCAGTTTCTTATCTGTCTCAAATACATGTATGTATAGGGTACATGTGTAGTAGATAAACATCATATCTATGTACAATACATTTTTATGAATAAAGCGTTTCTATTTTATTGTACTAGTATATTAGGACCATTATAAAATATGTAAAATCAAATGTAAAAAAATAAGAGGAATGAAAATCACTCAAATGGAAATCTTAATATTCTCTTTCTTCACTCTCCTGAGTGTGTGTGACTATTTTGACATTGAGAGTTAACTTAATACCTTACAAACTTTAATGTGTTTAGAGAACCACAGAGAGTGTCTTAGAAATGGAGGAATTAAGGGTGCTTACTGCTCTTCTTGAGGACCTGAATATTGCTTCCAGTACCCAGACTGGGAAGTTTACAACTGTCTATTACTCCAACATCCAACACCACTTTCTTCTGACTTCTATAGGTGCCCAAACACATCTGGGCACACACACACACACACACACGCACACGCATATGCACACGCACACACACACACACACACAGAGACACACACACACAGAGACGCACACAGACACACACACAGAGACACACACAGACACACACACAGACACACACACAGACACACACACGACACACACACAGACACACACACAGACACACACACACAGACACACACACACAGAGACACACACACACAGACACACACACACAGACACACACACAGACACACAGACACACACACACAGACACACACACT
>NC_022011.1:24233250-24247048 GCF_000317375.1 Microtus ochrogaster | reverse complement strand
CACACAGACACACACACACAGACACACACACACAGACACACACACAGAGACACACACAGACACACACACAGAGACACACACAGACACACACAGAGACACACAGACACACACGCACACACAGACACACACACACACACACACACACATTTAAATGACTGAGCTCCTATCCAAGGACTAGGAGGGGGTGAAATAAAGGGTCACAGAATACAGTTTGTGGCGGGAGTGGAGGACAATAAATGGAGCCGAGAGAAACTGCCAAGGTGTCTGGTTAGTAGAATAAGTGACAGTTAAAAATGTGGGCACCCCCTTCTTTTCTGTCCCGGGACTCTAACATCTCTATGTCCTCCTCTGGTATCCCATCATCCTCTTTTTCTGAGTCTGATGACAAACACACAACTTCAGTGTCTGGCTTCCCAAGGAAGACTTGACCTTTTGAGATCAGGAAACAACAACAAAATGAACTAGAAACCGACAGAACAAAGTTCCAGAAGAAGAAGCTGAAGTATGAGCCAGCATCCAAAGGAGGGACGTTTCCCTTCTGGTCACCCTACATTTCTAAGGTCTGAGTAGAAGCCTTAAACTCAGTTAAGAATTTAGAGAGAAGTTGTAAGATGCTCTTCAGGTTTAGTCTCTTTTGTGGGACTGCTTGAAGAAAGAGAAAAGGCCTAAGCCTGACCCTGTCCAAACCCTCCCCAGAATTAAATGGTCTTCAACATGTCCAGATGTTGACTTATTTGCTATTACCATAAGCCAGCACAATCAAGAGTGGGTTGAGTTGGAAGAACGAGATTCCGGTTTCTCTGGGAAAGACGCATGCAGACACATTTCTACAGGGAATCAAGCAATGTTGTTTTCATTTAAGAAACAAAGTGTTTGTTTTCCAATATGATTGCTCGCCTCAAATACACTCTTCGACAGCAAAGAATTCATTTCCCCACGGGTTGACAGCAGGCCTGCTGCCACCCGTAGTTTGCATTGCGTTCAGCTGCTAGCTGTTCCGGGGAAAGGCGATCTGATTAAGTAGAAACATCAAAACACAGACGGACAGCTGCTCGGGTGGGGAGAATTATTACCACTTCGAGTGTCACTCAGCTTGATGCATGATTAAGGGGACCATGAGCTACCTCCTGTCTAGGCAGGGCACTGATGCTAAAGGGGAAATCTGTTCCTCCAGCCTGGCACACTGCATTGTCTTTACGGATGCCTGTCACCCCGCCAGCCTCCTTTCCCAACACACCCAAGAAGCCCGAAGCATTTAGCTTCCATAACAGACGTCACTTGTCGTTTCTGGGATGCTGATTATATTAGTAACTTCATTTTTTTTCCTTCTTGGAAAATCTGATTAAAGTGTTTTACAGAGAAATAACATTTTCCTGCTCCTTCTCTTTCTTTCTCATTTTGTATGCCCAGAACAGCACAGAAGCATAAACTTCCAGGTCCCTGGAGTGAGCTGAGATGGTAGCTGATAAGGTCTTCTCAGGGCTTTTTACAGTGTGCAGGGATACTTTCGTTTGCTACATTCAGTGGGTCAACACCAGCTCCCCGTGTGCTCAGGGGTTTGGTGAACCCTTGGGGAGGGGCAGGTCTTATGGAAATAGCTGGTCCTCCTGAAACAGGACTGGGAGATTTGGAGCTCACAAGGTGCCTCAGAAACCCATTTTGATGACTTAGCAAAATATCAGATAGGAAGAAGGGTTAATTTTGACTCAGAGTTGCTGAGAAATTTCATTCTATTATAACAGGAATAGGTTAGAGCATGTGGGGAAGGGGGACACTAGACAGAAACCAGGGCAGCTATAATCTTCAAAGGCCCTGCCTCTAATGACCCACTTACTTCAGCTAGTCCCCAACTGACGCGAGGACACATAGCTTTGAAAATAGTGCTTCCATGTTAAGGCTGAACTTTCAAAACATGAGCCTATTTGGGACATCTCAGAGTCAATGCATAAACCATGGGATCTAAGTATGTGTCCTGGTGGAAGATTGTCTTCTGCAGAGTTGGAGTGTCCAGTGCTGGGTGGCATTTCTGACTGCCACCCAGCTGGCTTGAGAGCCAATGACTTCAAAACTTCTTGAGATTTATTTTCAGTTTTTGTGTTTGGCTGCTTTAATTGCAAGTCTGTCTATGTATCACATGTGTGCCTGATGCCCGAGGAAGCCAGAAGCAGGGGTCAGATATTCTGGAACTGTAGCTATGGATGGTTGTGAGCCACTATGTGGGTTCTGAGAATCGAACCCAGGTCCTCTAGAAGACCAACCATCTACCAGGCCCGATATCTTTGAACAATGGTGGCAGAGCTCTTGGTACTAACAGAGGTTCTAGGATTAGGAGGGTTGAAGTTTGGTCTCAGTTCCCTAAGCACCTTTGTCCTCCACCTGGCTATGGTCTTCAGTCTTAAAATGACAAGATTTGAATGAAGTTGTAGTTCGTTACCAAGAAAATAATCATGTTTCCTGCATAGGTGGATGATCTCATTGGCACAGTTGGAGCAGAGTTTGGGATGCTTCCTGTTGGGCCAGGTGCAGCCTCATAAATTATTGGCATTTTAAGGACTTATGGGAAATATCAGTACTATATTTGTATGTGTCCGAGCATGTTCACACACGCTGACTCCTGCCCTAGATCTCAACGCTGCTTCTTGTGATAGGCCCAGAGGGCTTTCCAACAGAGCACACGGAGGACTTCTCTTCTAATCCCGCCTCCCACACAGACTGTAGCTCCAGCACTCTGAGTACTGAATTTGTACACCTGTTCTCACTGATGGGCACGCATACCAGTTTGGAGCATTCGTTTCAGAGAGTACTACTGTGAACACCCTGCCTCTGTCTGAGAAGCTATGAGTTCTGTATGGGAGCGACAGGGAGATGTACGTTTGCTGAATCGGGAAGCAAGCAACGGTCGTCTCCACATAATACGCCCATATTGTTCACAATTCAGATAGAGGGTTAGAGTTCTATGTCCCCCCCCCCCACTCTCTCACCAACATGCCCCAACATTTTCCAATAGGACATGAGGATTTCATACTTATTTGGTCTTACTCTGCACATTAAATGGACACCAGCCATTTAGATTCCCCTGGGCTAGGGTTTAAAAGAAGATTAAGGATCTACTCAGCAGATGTGCCTACCTGGAAAATCAAGCAAAAGCAGGGCGTGCTATCAGGGGCCCGTGTTCGTGGACTGTATTGTGGATGAAATACTGGGATGTGGGTGAAAGAGGGATGAAGTGCTAAAGGGAGTGGGATGCAGTTGAAGAATGTTAGAGCCACTGATGGAGGAAGGTCGTTGGTTAATTAATAAAGAAACTGCTTGGCCTCATAGGTTAAAACTGCTCTCAGTTTTCTGGACCACACTTCCAGCTGAGTCCCAGTAAAGACCTATCTATCTGGCACTTTTAGTTCCTAAAGTTTCAAGATGAAGTTACATCTCAAAGCATTGATTTTTGTCCATCCGCAGAAGGAGGGCAGACTACGACGTGGTTTAGAGTGAACAGAGGGTCCAGGGCCGACTTTTAAGTTAAGACTAGAAGTCTTGATAACTTCTGCAATGTGGGATGTGATGTACTCAGCGTGTCTTATGTGGTTCCTTGCTGTATAACCCAGGCTGGTCTCAAACCTACAGTCCTCTTGCCTCTGCCTCCTGAATGCTGGGATCATAAGCACTGTACCACCTGGGTAAGCTGGGATTATGCCACCACGCTGGGCTCTTCAGGGCTGCTTTGCTCCCATCTCCTAGGTAGATGCAGACATCATTGTGGAAGCGTGACCAACAAGGGGTTGCTTAGGAACCCATAGATTCAGCATCCAGAGGGGTCTGAGGAAAGATGCACAGCTCTGCCTCCACCCACTGAATCAGACTCTCGAGAGGCTGGTCTCTTTCCAGAGACCATCCCGAACACTCATATCTGACTATGATTATCCACATTCTAGAAGGGAGAAGTCTGGATCCAGGGATCACAATCTGGAGGTGGTCACCTCCTCTCCAGTGAACCAGCTGAGTCAGATCCATACAGTGAAAATATAAATGCTTTCCCACTTACACTCTGGAAGTTTGTGTGAGAGCTGTGGTCTGGCTGGCATGGAATGCCCCACAGGTGATTTAAACATAGGTTGGGGCATAATGCTTAGCCTTGTTAGCCCCAAGCTCTGCGAAAAGAATGTGTTTACAGTCAGTGAGCAGGAGTGTCTCTTCTCTGGCACAAGAAAGAGCAGGAAGTCTTCTGCCCCTGTCAGTTGGAGATGGAGCCAAGAGAAGCCAATTAGACCCTAAGAGCCATTAAGATGGCTGCTGGAGTCTCTATAAGGTGAACTTCTTCCTCTGGGTCTGGCCCTCTGCAGGCTCGTCCACAGCCAGTGAAATCTCCCTGGGTAGGAAGGTCTGGAGTCCTGAAGCATCCTAACAGGAAACAAACAGCTCCCCTTCCTGTCACTAACACTTTTAGCTCCAGCTTCTCCCAGAAAGAGCCAACACCTACGTCACATTAACCTCACGTCTTTAGCCAAGGATCCCACACTCCGGTATTTGGGGAAAAAGACCCAAATGCTTACAGTGGCACCCTGCTTTCCTTTAGGGCACCTCCTCACACTGCTGCTAGGCCTCCTACCCCTCTGTGTGTGTGTGTAGAATAACACATTGAGAAAGACTCAGGCTCTGTCATAACGCAGAAAGAGAAAGTACCACTTAATGGCTTAGCATCACCACCTCCTGCCAGCCCTGTCCTGGCAACACCTTGTTTGTTAGTTCTGGAAACTTCTCCTGTGACTCCACATATTTCCACATCGCAGAGACAAGTGAATCTGGATTCTTGGGACTTGCTCATTGTTCTGAGAATTTTGGTCATGTGAGACAGAGTTGCATAGAAAAGAAGTGACACTTGGTATTCACTGTACATCACTGTGAGCAGTTCTGAGCGAACAGACATTGTTGGATGTTGGTATTGGAGCAGACACTGTGACAGGCCAAGCAATCCCCGGTCCCTGTTGCCAGGAGCCAGCCAACAACAGCCCAGAGAGACTAAATCCGTTGTTTTCAGCTTACACATGAAGAATGATGCTTATGTCTAAAGCACCAGAAAAAAAGTCAAAAGAACAAAATTTGAGGTACATGCGAAGATAGCCGGTAACCCATAATGAAAAATTATAAGGCAAATTCAAATTGATAAATAACAAAATAAATATAAATAAAAAATAAAAACAAGTAGATTTTATCAGGACACAGACAGCCATGCTCAACCATGTGTGTGTTGTCTTTATGCTCTCAGAGTTCTACAGGGGCAATGTTGGATCTGGGAGTCAACACTTGGAGATATGTGGGTGGCCTTCAAAATCTAATGCCTTTTTTCTGTCTTTTTTTTTTTTTTTTTGACAGAAAAGAAAAAAGTTTGTGGGGCCCTGGTCTATAAGTTAGGAAACTGGAGGTTTATAGTCACATGTTCACAAACTCTCAAATAGTTTTCCCAGGCTGGCACGGTCTTTGTGTGGCTACATATAAAATTATCCGGGTTATGGGATAGTTTGGGGAGTGCTCCAGTTTCGGAATCGGACTTTGGACAGGGTGTGGTGCTGGGCAGATGTCTCCCCTGAAGCTCTAAGGGCTCGCAGAGGTGTGAATGAGCTTGCTTTGTGGGTGGTGGCTTTCTCTTTAGGGAGGGCTGAGTAAAGCTGTTCTGGAAAGACCTTTTGAGATTGCAGGTGCTGTTCTTTTTAATTAGGGTGTGGGCTGATGAGGACCAACTCCACCCCAGAGGCATTATGGGAAGGGAGTGGAATCCATCAGACATCCAACAAATGGCTGTGAGTATTAGAGCATCCTCCAGCGCGGGCTGTGGGACCCGCAACTGTGGGACTCACTGTGCCCGACGGGAGCTCAGGAAATCAAGAAGTGATATACAATGACATTTCTAGCCTTCTCTGGAAATGGGGGGGGGGCGATATCAGATTTATTTATTAATTCCATCTTGCCAGCTCCCCATTTGGCACAAACAGTTATGTTCTGCAGCCCGTTCCCACCTTGCAACTAGCAGAGTTGATTTTTACGAAATGAGTACTCGTGTGATGACCTGCAGGGGGGAAACGCATTAATCTGGAAGCCATCAAAGCGGTCTGACATGCATTATTGTAGGACTCAGAAAAATAAACAGTTTATGGGGAAGATTAAGTGGCAGTGTGGATTTGCTTTTGACGTATCTTGTCTCCGAATCTAAGTTGGGGATTTATTATCTCGCGATCGTGTCACGGCTATCTCGTTTATATGATAACACATCTGTAATGTTTTACAGTGCGGTACTACTTGTTCGGAATGGGGCTTTTTTTTAAGTTCTAAATTATAGTACCTGGAGAGGCATACATAATTATAGTGCGTGTTAGCAAATGAGAGGGTGCATTTTCCACCCGCACTCAGCATTAATCGTCAGCACAGCGGGTGCAATAAAATCATAATTGCTTCTTCCAAACTTCTCATCTGAGCTGGTTCGGCTTGGAGGCAGTGGTTTGGCGGGGAGATGCCTGATTTGTGATGGGTGGAGGCTGCACTCGCCTCTTCCGGAGGGTCTCTACAGGAGATGACTTTGAGTTCAGACAGAGTGCTAGACTCCACGAAGCTCCATAGTGGGGTGGGAGTGGGGTGGGAGCCCCCCTGAGAGCCCCCCCACCCCGCCTGGTCTTAATGATTCACCGGGGCCAGAACTACAGGGCACAGTCTGGAATGTGCATGGCTAGTCCTGGGTTTGGATTCCACCTGTGCTTTTCTCAATTTTGGGACCAATGATCTCATTTCTCTGAATTGCTGTTTTCTCATCTGCAAATGAAAGATGGTAGTTCTGAGCTCAAAGTGTTCTTAAGGCAATTAGCAATGCTTATAAAGTACGGTGTGTGCCTGCAATAAATGGCAGAAGTTACTGCGACTCTTCCTCCCAAACATTACCTAAGCCTGGGCCAGCCGGCCTGGTCAGAATCCGCCATGCGTCCATAGAGAACACTGGACACATGGCCATGTGAAGAGAAGCCTAAATGCAAGAGATCCCGGAGAGCTGGCTCAGTGGTTAACAATGTAAAGGAGCTGAGCAAGGTTCCCAACACCCAGTGTTTGCAAACTGCCTCTAACTGGGGATCTGACGCCCTCTTCTGGCCTTAACAGTCACTACACTCACATGCACACACCTGCCCTCCAACACGTGAGCAAAATTAATAAAATAAAAATAAGTCTTTAAGAAGAAAAAAATACACCAAGGTTTAAAGTTTTGGCGTTAATAAATAATGTAACCTATCTCAATATTTTTAATAGTGATTGCATTTTGGAACAATTACAATTTGGCAATATGGGTTTAACTATATTAAGATTAATGCCACCTTTTAAACTCCATTATTGTGGCTACTACAAAGTTATAATTACTTAAAAAATTTGCAAGCAATATATTTTTGTTTTATTGGACAGCAGCAGTCTAAACAAATGGGCAGTGACTAAAATGTTCTGTACGTTTAAAGCCCACAGGGCATGTCTGTCATGATTCTTTCTACCACCGACTGAGTCTCTGTCTGCTTTGGAAAATGTTTTAGATAGTTTTCTGGAGAAAGGATAGTGATTGTTGTGAACCACCAAATTTAACGTCAAGCTCTCTAGTAAGTAGCTAAGGCAAATAAAGTCTTTGAGCTATGTGGGCCCCGATGGTGCAAGGAGTGGGATTCCTGTAAGTTCGATGGGAAAGAAACGCTTTCTCCTGGAACTGCCTTCTCCTGGGATTGTCTCCTGGTGTGGTTCTGAGGCTGCACACACCTGTGCCTTCCCATCCTCTAGCAAGGCTTCTGTGAGCTCAGACTCCTCTGAGTCATAGGAACGCCTCATGCTAATTACACCTCCCTTCGCTTATGTAAATTATCTGATCTGATCCTTGCAGCAGCCCTAGAGGATGGGCTGTCCAGGGACTATTGTTCCTTTGTCATGGATGGCAAACCTGAAGACCAGAAGAGTGACTTGCTTACGTTTTTTTCCTAGCCAGCCAGTAGCCAGGCCAAGGCTCCAACCCTTATTGTCAAGAGTGAGGAATTCCCTCTGGCTTTGGCAGTCATGGGAGCTGCAGAGCGGAAGAAGCTCATGGGATGAGTGAGAAGGACATCCAAACCCCACTAAGGAAAAAAGCCACACGTGCAACTGGGAAAGCCAGCGTCTCAGTGGATGAGGTTTTGTTTAACCAGGCAGAAGAAACTCATGCTTGTATAGCCATCCTATTAGTTTACTGGGAACCACCCACCAGAATGTTCTGTGTCTAAGATTTAGAAAGGTAGATGCAGAATGTATTAGCTTGTTTGCCAGGAGTCGCGCAAGCCACTCACCCATGACCTGTTGCAAGTCACACTTCCTCCTCAGAGGCCTGGAATGTGGCTGGAAATTTACATCTTTCCCCCAGCCTTCAGGTACTCCCTGGGGTGTTAGTCTGGGCTTTGAGGGCTGAGACTCCATTTGCTTCTGCCCTGAACTGTCTCACCCCCAGATCCTCACCCTGAGCGCCCATCAGTGAACACTTCCATTGGGGGTTTGTTGCTGGGATGATGGTTAAGAGTTACGAGTGGACTGAGTCCACAACCAGGGAGCCTGAGTGGGCGTGATCTAGGCCCTCTTCAGATATGTTACAGTCGTGCAGCTTGCTCTTCTTGTGGGACTCCTGATGGTGGGAGCAGGGGCTGTCTCTGACTCTGTTGCCTGCTTTTGGGACCCTTTCTTCCGACTGGGTATCCTTGTCTGCCTTAATAGGAGAGGAGGCGCCTGGTATTACTGCAGTTTGATATGCGGTGGCTGCCTGGTGTCCATGGGAGGCCTGCCCTTTTCAGAGGAGAAACGGAGGGGGAGGAGTGGATGGGAGAGGGGGGAGGAGGGGACGTGAGGTAATCAGCCTTTGTCATAGGTAATCAGACTCTGTGGCTCTGTGCCTCTGTCATGGGTTATCCAGGCTAGGTTAACTGAGGTGCAAAGTTCCATCCTATGGGTTTAGGTTCCTGGAATGAACATAAAAGAACACAAGCTAGACACTGGCATTTCCCCCCCTTCTGTTTCTTAACTTCAGACGCACTGTGATTGGACACCTCAAACTCCTTGTCACCTTGACTTCTCCTGGGTCATGCACTGTAGCCTCAAATTGTGAACTCAAAGAAGACTTCCACTATGTTGCTGTTGGTGGTTTGTTTTTCAGTTTGTCTATCTGTTTTTTTCTTTTCTCTTCTTCAGCCATCACAGCAAGAGGAGGAAAGGGAGATGACATGGTTTGGGTTCGTGACCCACTGCGTTTGTGAACAGTGGGATCCCATGGCTTAGATATGTTCCTGCACTTAGGATCTGCCCCAGGATTCTTCAGGATTGTTTCACCATCCAAAGCTCTCCTTCTGCTTCCTCAAACAAAGTTCATTTTGTACTCTGGCCATGCATTCCTGTATTCTTGATGGCCCACAGCACATGGGACCCCCAAGGCGGATGACAAGGTCCAACCTCCTGGTGCATATTTTCTAGTGGATCAAAATGCTGCTCTTTGGTTTGTGTGAGGAGAGCAGCTGCCCATTCCACATCGCGAGACATGAAAGAAATAGAGTGGGCATGAGATAGCCTCCAAAGGAAGGATGTCAACTCAAAAGGGTAGCTGGAGAAGAAGGGGCAAGTCCCCCCAGAAACAAAAGGGGCTTTGTGGTAGGGAGACCCTCCAGGCACACAGGTGGCACCAGAGACGGGTAGACCTAAGTTGGCAACCTGATTATTTCCAACCCATGACAGAATCCACAAACGCCAGCAGGGAAAGTCAACACAGGCATTCCCAGGTCCCGCCTCCAATTAGGACCCAAAGAACCATGATTGGGACTGGCGGCAGAATATCTTCGGATGGATGTGAAAACCAACCGAGATGATCCAGACGAATACTGAGACGCCCCAACCTAGACGTGGAAATGCACCAGGGTTAGCCAGAGATCAAAGATGTGCTGACAGCCCTCCCCTACCACGAAACAAGTAGTTCAAATATCCTTAAAGTAGAGCACAGCACGGGAGTCTTTGCGCTCTCCAGATTTCCCACATCATTCTCTTTCCTTTTGAATAAACAGCTGGCAGGCACGCCATGGGTTTAGCTGTGATGGCTGTTCCTCATTTTCGTCTTAAATCTATACGGTTCTGTATATCGAGATCCTGGCTGGTGCCAACGGCTCGGCCACATGTCTGTTTTTCATTTAGGCTCTGAGTTCTTTTGGGGTAGCCAGCTTTCAGAGGCCGGGTTTAGCGCACATCCCTAATTGTGAAGCAGGGTGAGGATGGTGCTGACGGCAGGGTTTTCCCTTTCAGCGTGGAGGCAAGTGGCTTGTCGGAAGGGAAGAAAGGCCTCTGTCTGGATTTCTTTCCTCTTCTTACATTTCTTTTTTGCACTCTACTTTTTTTTTTTAAATTAGGGGCATAAAACAACAGTTTAGATAGAGGGGCTGGTCAGCCCAAGGCTTTGAATATGCCTCCCCTCAATGCTGAAATGTCTCCTTCTTTTCTTCCCCCTCCCAGTCCCGCCTGAGCCATATTTCTCATTTTAAAATGACGCAGTTCTGTGGCCAACATGACCTTATGGCTCCAGTTCACGTTGATGTTTTTTTCTATGAGACCCAGGCTGGCAGGACCAGTCTCTACCTTGAGTACTGGAGTGCTTGTAGTGAAAGGAGACTATTGGCTCTCGGGTATGGTGATGGCCTTTGGACTTCCCTGGCACAGAGAATTTGCATAAAGTTTCTTTCAAGGGCTTAGAGAATGTTCTCTAGTTAGGCATGCTTTGGGTCCCTATCACTGACCACAGGCAGACCAGGGGGAATCACTGCCTCTTCTCTCCTCCTCCCTAAGAGATTTAGCCTTGGCTGTAGCTGGTGCAAAATGATTTCCTCCAGGGCTTATCCAAACTTTCTGGTTTTGCTACCTCACTTGTAGAATGGGGCAATGATTAAATGCAGGAGGAGATCATAACTCTGGCCTGCTCACCTTAAACATCCCCCCTTCCCCAAAAAAGGATGCTTTAAACCCTGAAAACAAACAAACAAACAACACTTTTGTGCCTGGAGAGATGGCTCAAGAGCTAAGAGTACCCGCTGCTCTTACAGGGGACCCATTTATTTCCCAGCAACCATGTTGAGTAGCTCACAACTGCCTATAATCCTACCTACCAGATGCCCTCCTCTGACATCCACAGGCACTGCTCTCATGAACACCTCACACACACACACACACACACACACACACACACACACACACACACACACATATTAGGGAGGGGAGATATAATTAAAAATAAGACAAAACTTTAAAAGAATGCTGGTAACTTCAATGTGAAGATAAACATTGAAGGGCGAGTTCCCTCTACAAAATTGTGCTGGGCACCGAGTCCCCTCCAGAAGCCTACCTTGTTTCTGAGGGAAGCTACCCTGCCTGTGGGTTATCAGCCCAAAGAACTTCTAGCCATGGCTCTGCTCTATAAAGGATTCAGTTCAATATTTTCCCACTAGGGAAGCTGAGAATGATAGTGAATGTCTTCAGAATATCTTCAATCCCAGCATCCAGAAGGTAGAGGAAGGGGATTGCTGCAAGTCAGAGACTCAGTCTGACGAGATCCTATCTCAAAAAAGCCGAGAGCACAGAGCTGTGGATGGAACTCAGTTAAAGAGTGTATATCCAGCAAACCCAGATCCCTGGGGTCGATGCTAATCATCTCAGAGACTGAACATGGTAGTACGTGCGCCACCCTAGTACTCTGGAGAGGGAGGCCAGAGGATCAGAAGTTTAAAGTCATCCTTACCTGTATGTAAACTTGAGGCTAGCCTGGGTTACATGAAAGCCTGTCCAAAAACTAGCCATCTATCCAACAAGCAAACAAACAACACAAACAAAACAAATAGGTAAAACAAATCCCCCTCCCCCAAAAGAGTCACTAATCAAGCAAACACAAAAATTGTAACAAATTAAAGAAACCAATTTTTTTTTAAATTGCGAAGTACCTCTTGGGAAACTAGGAAGGGCGGTGGTAGTGGAATTTCCCAGGGTTCTGTCATAGTTCATGGAAAGACGTAAAGGAGATACTAGATGAGGCTGAGCACAGAAGGGAAAGAAGCTGAGCCAGATCCGGCTGAGCCGGGGAGGAGTTCGAGGAAGAAATTAGAACACGTTCTAGCCCTTCTGCCCTTTTCTTGACTCATAGCCCTCAATGTCGAAATAATTGCCAAAGGAGGCTGGCCATTGGCAGTCCTTCTCATGATTTCTACGTCCTGAATCTTTCTTCCTGTACCTTTCTTGTGCACTCATTCAACTTGGTGTTTGTTGTGCACCTCCTGGACAGCATGTGGGGAACCACGGGCCATGGTGTGTGTCAACAAAAGCACGTAACACAAGAACTACATCCCTTCCCTCCTGTGGACTTTCCGAATAATCACAAAAGAGAAGTGGCCAGGAGGACCGAGGACAGAGTACTGAGAGAGACTCCAATAGCACAAGGGATGGGGTGATGAGCCCCTTCCCAGAGTGAAGGGATCAGGTGAGTTCATAATTGCATGAGCAGCACTGAATGTGAGACCCAAGAGTGACACGGACTTGGTCTTCAGCCAGGGCTCTGGCATCCTCTGTCAGGAGCGCTATTTAAAATGGCCGCTCATTATTTTCTCTGTGTCTCTGTCTCTGTCTCTCTCTCTCTTTCCTCCCCCCTCCCTTTCTCCTTCCCTCTCTTCCTTTCCTTTCCTTTATTTCTATACATATGCAAACATACATGCTTTTAAATCTAGCTTCTGTATAAAAGAGGAAACGTGGAATTTTGTTGTTGCTAGTTCTGGCTTATCTCACTTAGCCTAATGTTTCCAGTTGCCTCTATTGTCCCCCAAATGTCATGAATAAAGTTTTCAGAGCTCTGCATGATTCCATTGTATATAGGTGTTACATTTTCTCTGTCCATTCATCTTTTGATGGACATCTTCTAGGCTATACAGAAGACTCTGCAAACAAATAAAGACTCTAATAAATAAATAAACATAAAGATAAAACAGTAAAAGCAGATGAGAAAGTGAGTAAGCAGCCTTGAGTTTAGTTTGGACTTTCTATTTGAGGGCGTGAAGGACTCACTCAAGGTTCATAAAGAAGAGGCTGCTGTAGTCAGAAATGGCTCTATGGTAGAAATGGATTAGGAGGTACAGAGGGGAGAGTGGATCCCATATCACACTGATGAGCACTGAGGATGGTATCATGAAAATATTGCTTTTAGACATAAAGCAAAGCAAAACCAGCCTACAATTGACAGTGCCAGAGAATCTAGATGACAAAGAGGACCCTAAGAGAGACATACATGGATCTAATCTACATAACAAGTAGAAAAAGACAAGATCTCCTGAATAAATTGGGAGCATGGGGACCATGGGAGAGGGTAGAAGGGGAGGAGAGAAGAAGGGAGGGGAGCAGAGAAAAAAATATATAGCTTAATAAAAACTATTTTAAAAAAGAAAATATGGGTAAAAGATATTGACAGTCTCTGAGGAGATGGTTAGTGGATAAATGACTTATTGGGCAAGAATAAGGACCTAGATTTAATCCCAGCAACCCCATAAAGCTGGGTATGAGAGTGTGCACCTGTCATCCCAGGTCTTCTGTGTCGGAATAGGAGGTGGAGACAGGAGGGTTCCAAAAAGCTAGCAGACGATCCATTCCAAAGTTGGCAGTGGAGGTGAAGAGACCCTGCCTCTGACAGGGGAAAAACAGAAGCCAAGGACTGACACCTGAGCTTGTCCTCTGACCTACACACACACACACACACACACACACA
>NC_022011.1:24221825-24233150 GCF_000317375.1 Microtus ochrogaster | reverse complement strand
CACTAGCCAGGCAGTTTAACCTGCTTGGTGAGCTCCTGGCTGGTAAGAGACCCTGTTTCAAAACGAAGGTGGCTGGTACCTGAGCTTGTCCTCTGACCTACACACACACACACACACACACACACACACACACACACACACACACACACACACACACACTGTAACTCCTGCATGGACAGTGAGGTGGACAGTGAGCCTTAGAATGATGCAGAAGGTTCATGAAGGACGGCCGAGAGTACAAGGGACCTGAGTACAAGAGAGACGAAACTCACCGTGAAGGCCACCAAAGGAGCTGGATGCCTTGTAAGAATCAGGATACCTGTTGTCAGGGAGACACTACCCCATGATGTCACACTCTGCTGACTGTTGTCAGTGATGTGTAATCAGCAATGTGGACACACCACAAGGACAAAGGGACCGGCACTGTCTAAGCCATCAGAAAATGGCTTTTACTCATACAGTCTGCATTCAAGGATTCTTTCTTTTCTTCTTTCTTTTATCATTTCCTTACTCTTTCTTGGTTCATCGAATTCTTTTACGTTGTGTGTGTTTTACCCATTTAGAACAACAATCTCAAACTTAGCAGGGTGTGTGTGGAGGGAGGCAAAAATACGTTTTTTTTTTCCCTCTAAATTTCCAGTCTAATCCAGGAGAAAATCTGGAGTAAGGAAAATAATTTTAGAAAATAAAAATCACTGAAAATTGGACACTGGAGCGAAACTGAGAAGGAGAGGCCCTGGAGGGGGCAGGGTTTGGACGCAGTTTTAATGGCGCGATGATCCAAAACAGTTAAGTTTTAAAAAGCCTAACAAAACAGAGTGAGAAGGAGAACAGGCTTTTCAGCTCCTCTAACCCTGGACAGCTGGCCCCCTGCCAACGTCAATATTAGCCAGAGAAGCTTGGCCCCCGTTCAGTCTGATCAAATGTGACTTAGGAGGATGCGCGGACCGGGGCTTAGAGAGGACACACACGCGCTCCGTGAGTCAGGATAATAATTACAGGCTTTAATAAATGCAAACACGGCGATAACAGCTTTACATAGTCAGGGCTGCCGATGCCAAGACCCGACAGTCACCGATTTGGGATGTTAGCCATAACCAAGGAGCCCACTGGTACATTCCCTCTGTATCACGAGCCTCTCCACTCTGCCAGTGCTCCATAACCTAGCAACCCCAGCAAGTCAGTCTCTTGGCCTTGGTTCCCTCCAGGATCCATACTTGGCTCCTGGTATAGCCTATTGCCTGAGCCTGGCTCACAATGCTCTGCTCTGCATGGTCTGCCTTTTAACTCACTATGCAAATCCCAATGTTGGGGGTTCAGAGTTAGGGGTGGGAGGGACCTGTCTTCACTCCCTTCCCTCTGACAAATCTGAACTCGTAGTATTTCTAGAAAATACACCACACACACACACACACACACACACACACACACACACACACACACACAAAACACATACATATCCCTCCTTATCCCAACTCATTCAGAATTGCCCATAATGTACATTTGAATAGACATCCATATGCCGTTTCAAAGCTTGGCTCAATCCCTTAGGCTTGCGGTCCACAGTCAGCTCTCTTATTTACTAGTTCCCTGAAGCCAAGCCTGCGTCCATCTTCGGAGTCCACAATCCTCATCTACAGAAGGGGAGTCACAACGAGAACCATTTACTCATCCAGTAAAGGTGGAGGAGAGGGTAGATGGAGAGTTCCCTGGCTGTGCCCTGGGGTAGTAGATGTTCAGCTAATCATGGCTAGCTGTGCTCTGGCTATGTGCCAGCCTCTGTGCTTATCAATTCGTGTGCCACGCTTTTAAAATCGTTATTGCCTTCTTTGTTTCCCCCTGGGAACGCTCTTACTACTTTTACAACCTTAACCCGAGTAAACTCCAAGAGAAATATCTCAAGGTCATTATAGGCACTCCATAAATACTTGTGAAATGAATGGGCAGTTGATTTTTTTTTTTCTTCTAAAGACCCCTGATTTATTTAGAACGGCAGTGACTTTCTGAATCATACAGAGAAACTGAGGCGAAGGCAGTCCGTGTCAGAACGCAGGGTAAAATGCAGGCGACTCCAGCGGCTCCACACTGGAATGGGCTCTGGTGTGTTCCGATGGTGGAGGGCACAACCTACATGGCCTCCCCAGTCCTCCTTCTCTGCCCAATGCCAGTGTCCATGCTGTCCTTGGGGGAAAGCCAGCTCGGGGCTGAGTTGTGGCTTAAGGCTGAGAAGGATTTTCAGTCCATGAGGGTAAACCCACACTGCATGCGGTCCCAGGACAGAGGCCTTGGACACCAAAGCCTTGGGGCAGCCAGCCAAGGAAACTTGTGGCCAGGGAATCATTTGTGAGCGGAAGTCTTTCCTCCGTCCTCAGTGGGGCCAATGCAGGTGCAGGCTCTTGGCCAAGGCTGTGTAGAAGGGCAGGAGGGGAGGAGAGAGGACTGAAGGAAGGATTCCCCCCCCCACCAGCCCAGATCTTGTGTTTGAGGAGGGATGGATCATGGGGCTGTTGGGGTTCTGGGGTACAAATATAGCACTATGTGCAGGGGTGACCTTTGCAAGGGTCAGGGCCACTGTCTCTGTTCTTGCAAAGAGAACGTTGTCTCTGTTCTCCCTAGCCACAACCATGAGCCGCTTGCTGTAGAGTCCTTGCAGGTGTCTCCATCCTTTTAGCAACACTAGAAAGGGGATGTGGCCTATCCAGGAGGCAACAAAATCGGGCTGTCTAAATGCCTCATTAGGCAAGGTGCTCGTAGTACAAGCCCCACAAGTGGAGTTAGGACCCCTTGAGCCTACATAAGAGGCAGATACATCAGCAAACACAAGTCTCTGTAATCCCAGCACAGCTCTACAGGGAGAAAGGAGGCTGAGACGAAAGAACCCCCAGAAGCTTGTGGACCAGTTAGCGTGGTATACAAAGCAGTGAATAAGAGACCCTGCCCTTAGTAAAGCAGACGGTGAGGACCAATAGCTGAAGTTGTCCTTTGACCTCCACAGAAGCTCATGACATGGACAATACCATCCCTACCCACATAAGCATATATGCATATACATATATTAATATATGCACACGCACAGGAATTGCCCCCAATGCCCCAGCTTTGTTTTTACATCCTTTTTCCTGGTTGCATACTTTAGGAATGTTTTATCGTAGACAGACAGACAGCCAAGACCACCCTGTTGTATACACATCTCACAGACTGGCCTCACGAATCTATTTCTAACTCACTGTAGATTTGCAGCCTCCTGCTCTTCCTTCCAAACATGCCTTCACCCTCGCCACAGGATGTCTGCTTTAGTCACCATCTCTCGTCCAGTAGTATTAATGCTTGCACATTAAAATCTGCGCTCTGCACTTATGCCTATTACTGTGACTGTGACTGCGTTGTGACTTTGGGTTTATCCTTGCATCAAGTTTTAAACCATACCTCAAACTGGAAAGAAACGACTGCACCCACCATGCTTCCAGCTGAGAAAACTTAGCTTGGCATGCGTCTATAAAGGCTTAGTTAGTACCCTGTTGAGCTGAATATAGGTGGCTGCTACGATTGGAGTCTGAGGGGTTTCCCATGGTCTTACTTGCTTCAACAGCTGGTGGCACTATATTAGGAGTTTGTAGATCTTGAATCCAGGGACTTAGGCTGCTCAGGGTGAACCTTTGAGGGTCATAGCCTGTGTCTGGTCTTGTCTAACTCTGCTTTCTGGTCGCATACACTTCTGCCTACATGAACACCACGGAGTCTCCTCTGGCGTGAAGGTCTGCACTTTCTCAAACTATGAGCCAGGAGTTTAAGAAGCTCCTGGTAGGTATCTTAGTCATTAGCATCACAAAAGCCCTAATGCAATTACCACAGGAAAGAGCTCTGTTAAATCCCTGAACTTTCAATGGTTTCTTTGGCCAATGATGAACGAATTCCCTTTACACAGATTCTTCTAGATTTGGCTCACACAGTTTCCATCGACCTTCCAGTACCTTCTTACCCTTCCTGGGGTTCTAATTCCTGAGGAGACTAGATGTCTTCCTCTGTTATGGGTAAGTAATGAAACGTCAGCTGTTTATTCCATAACCCATGGATAGATTAATCTGCCAGCAGAGAGCATGGGCCTTCCGTGTCAGCACGGATGTGGGGATGTCACTCCTCTCTCCATCTGTGGCCTTGTCAGATACTGCTGGCTTATTGGGACTGAAGCCCTGGGTTCAGCTTCCTGTTTGTAGCACCACAGCCAACCTCTCTGTCTGCCAGCCAACTTCAAGCTGCACTCTCAGTGAGCATCCTGGATCCAGACTCGGACTGCTCTCAGGGGACAATAACAGACAGAGCTGGGGATGACCCCCGGCTTGGTACCAAGACATCTGTTGACTTATCCAAGGGTTGAACCATAGGTTACACAGGAAGCCAAAACCAGGAGTTCCAGAAACACGACAGGAAATGGACTGTGAATGGGGTTAAGAGCAAGGATATAAAAAAACATAATAATTTCCCTTCGCTTCTCATTGGCTGCTGGTTTCAACTGTGAGAAAGGTCAGGTGAGGAGAAGACAGAGAGCTACCCCATGGCAGAGACACCTTTGATTGCTTGTCATGGCCAGGAAAGGGGACTTTCCATCCTCCCAGGCTCCGCCCGAAGCTGCCTCCCTATTCCTTTGCATGCCTCTTTCAGGCCGAGGCTCTGTGTACCCCCCGAAAATATCGGCGATCCTCGGAGTTCTTCCAGCAGGCAATGGAACAGCATTAAGAGCTTTGTCCATTACCCTATTCTAATGAAATGTGCTCTTGGAGAGAATTATTTAAACCTACGGAAATCAGTTGCAAGGAGAAGATAAGATTAGGGTGGGAACAGTCAGAGTTGGGTTGGCTGATGAAAAATAGTTTTATCTCCATTTGGGCTGATTTTGAAAAGATTTTTATCTATTGCAACTGAATCCTTTTCAGAAGCCCCCCCCCCCTCTCTCTTTCTCTCCCTCGCTCACTCGCTATTGCTCTCTTGCTCTCGAGTTGCTATGAGAACATGAATCATCTCCTTAGCACAATGATGCCAGAGCGCAGCGCTTAGGAGCGGACCCTGATTTCTCACTGTTTGTTCTTTGCTCTCATCGAGATAATCTGTTGTTATTTCTTTCTTCTCGAACAAGCATCCCATGATTGCTGAAGTGGAGAGAATAATTGGACCAAACAGTCACACGATTAATGCAAACGGAGAGAACTCATCTGTTCCCAGCACAGGCAGTGCGCTTTGCTTTGGGAGACGCGGGGAGCTTGCTTCTCTGTTTATTCTTGGGCTGGGGAACAAATGCGGCTGACTTCACTGCCACAGATCCCGTGTTTCTTCCCGGGGTGGAGACCTTAAATGAACTGAGTTCAGAGCGAAATCGGCCCTATCTTTGGAGGAGTATGTGGTGTTGGGTGAAGGTACTGCTGTATGCTGTGTGCTGCTGCACTCCAGGATGACATCCCCCCACCCCACTCGCTATCCTCAGGGGACACCAGAACCGGTGCTTCCTCAGTGGTAGAGCTCAGTTATCAGGTCATATGTTGAAAAAGAGAGACATTAGCGCTGGGTAGCATCTGTGAGGTGCTGAGCTCAGTGCCCAGTGCTAGAGTCCTTGAGGTATCACAGGCCCAGAGCAGTTCCATCATCTCCATTTTACAATTGGACAGAGAAGAAAACCGAGCTGCAGCGATCTCAAATGCACAAGAAGGAAAGCCGTAGCAGTAGGGCTGGAGTCTAGGCATGGCTGACAGAGCCGAAACCCCAATACGTGCTCTACCTGATTTGAATCCTGGCGTGTCATGTAATAGCTAGGTGACTTTGAACAAGGGCCACAACTTCTCACTTCTAAGGTTTCCACACCTGATACAAACAACCTTTGATGACAGAGCACTGATCTTGGAAAGCTCTTGTAAGATCTGAATAAATTCAGACAGGTCTGTTACTTACCTAGTAGCTCTAGTAAGATACCTGCCAGAGCACGCTGAGGGAAGAAAGCTCAGTTTCTGGAAGTTCACCACACCAGGGATGGTCAAACAGTGGGACTGTCAGGCAGCAGAGAAGTGGGGACCAGAACCAAGGGCAGGTATAAGACTTTCAAAGTCCACATTAGCCCCCTAGCCCCTAGGGACCTCTTTGTGCCAGCCAGGCTCCACTCACTAAAAATTCGGCAGCATCCAGCATGGTGCCACCGTCTGGGACTGTACCTTCAAAACATGAACATTTCGGGACATTTCATAAGACGAAATACTCTAGGGAGATTTGCTTCAGCTCACAGCTCTGGGGCCATCCATCATGGTGGGAAAACCACAGCAGCAGGAGCTGGAAGCTGGTTACATCCCGCCTGCTCTCAGCTCACATCCTCTATTTTCTCTTGTTCAGGATCCAAGTCCAGGGAACGGTGCCTCCCACAGGGACAAGTCGGTGTTGCGGGAGGTCCTTCCGCTCCTCCAGCCTATAGCCGCTGAGATACCCGCCCATTGGGGCGTGGTCTCTCTCCCTTTAAAAAAGCGGCCACTTCCTTCTCTCGCTCTCTTCACTTCCTGCTCGGCTGGCGGCTAGACTCCCTTCCTGGTCGTACAGAGGGCTGACGGTGATCTGTAAGTTTTTTTCCCCTTTAAATAAATACTACCCTGTTAATTATAATTCCAAACTGCTGTGGCATCGTTTGTGACTTACGTCTACATTTGGCGCCCAACGTGGCCGGGGTGCGGCCGGGGTAATGGGGATGCAGCCCCACCGCTCCTATTACTACAAGTCTTCTCATCCCAGTTAACCTAAACAAGATTACTCCCCACAGGCATGCTTCAAGGCCCCTCTTCCAGGTGATTCTAGATCTCATTGAGTTGATGATTGAGATTAACCACCACTGTTTTGCTTCATTGTTTCTGTCTCATGGTCATTCAACAGACTAGAGCTCAAATCCAAGGAAGCAAGCGAGGTACCCTAGCTGTCAGGCTCTGCTCTCTAAAATCTCACGCACTCCTCTAGAGGTGGCCTTGTTCTTGACCCATATTTCATGTTGGGGAATGTGTTCTGACATACTTCTACAAGTCTTTCTAAGTCCAACTTCTATTCTGGGTTTGCTACAGTACAGGAAAAGGGTGACGATTGCTAGCACAGTGTGGCTTCCCCAAAGAGCGACTATGGTAGTAGAATAATCCTCTGTGGGTGTTGGTGTTGTCATCTGAACAAGGAGAGTAAGGGAGTCCAAAAGCTAGTTAACCAGTTTCTCACACAAGCCCAGCAAGAGGCAGGGGAGGACACAGGACCTGGGACCTCCCTTCATCCCTTGGGTGAACATCAGCTGCCGCTGCCCACATTCTCTGCCCAAGAGTTTTGTCTGGACCACGGAGCCTATTCTGATGCACACGAACCATCTTCAGCCAGGGTGGAAAGGATATCTATTGTCCTTAACATGGTACAGTGCTGAGGTCTTGTTCTGTGGAGGCTCCCAGAGTCCCCGGGGCTTAGCTCTAGCTAGTGCATTGGTTGCTGTAGGGCTCTGAGATTGTTTGTTTGTTTTGCCGTGGGGGGGGGTGTCTCACTATTTAGTCAAATTGACCTCAAACTCATGCATCCCCTACTTCAGCCTCTGTGCTGTTTTGGTCTTGCTGGTGACCAAATGTGCATAAGGGAGAATCAGATGGTGGGCGTGGTCCTACTTGAACCACAAGCAAGTTTAAGGGATTGAGGAGAACCTGTCATAGAGCAACTCAGGCTGCCCTAACAGTTTAACAGTGGTAGACCCATCCCTTGGACAAAGAGTTTTCCCTCTATCATTTTACTGATGAAATTTTGCTAACAGTATTCATTTCAGTCTTTGTTGAAGGCCTCTCCCCAGCCTGTATATCCTGCCAGCATGACTAAGCCTAAAGCCAGTCCTATTTCAGGACTGACCATTTAATGAGCCCAAAGATTCATTAGTTTGGTGTAAGCCTACTTTACTTGCAAACCCCAAACAGCTACTTCTGCTCCTGAGGATTTTCCTGATTATATTTAGCACCCCTTAGGCCCACCATGGAGCTTTTAGTCAGGAGTCTGACCCCTTGCCATATATAGCATTTCTAGCCTAATCAGGAGATTAATTCATAAAGGGGTGGACATGCCTGTCAGAGGGACTCTGGCTTCCTTCTAGTCCCTTCTTTTGGTTCCCACCTTCAGATTCTTCCAGTTACTCCTGCTTCTTCACGATTCTTGTTTCTTATGTGTAGCGGCGTAAATGAATGCAGACAAATTGTAATAATATATACAGCTTTAATGGGGAAATAGACTTACAGAACCACAGGTTCCCACGGAGAACAGGAAAGCAGAAGAAGGGGCGGCCGGGAGCGCACCCACAATCTTTATAAGTAAAAAATATCCTCGGGGGACCCTGCCATACAAGTAAGGTGATTGGCTGAGTCTCTCCTACACTTATGCTTCTGTCCCAGGATGCACCTCTCTTGTGGTTCTGCTCCTGCTGGTGCGTTCTCTGCTTCCCCGAGTCACTGTGATTGGTTTGGAAAAGGACACAAGTTTCAGACGTGGATGGTCTTAATTATTTTTGTGTAACTGTGAATGAAATTCCTGGCACACAATTCCAGGAAAGAAGGATTTATTGTTGGTTACAGAACAGTTCATCCGCATCATTTGGCTCCACGGGCTGAGGAAGACGATGGAGGAAGTATGTGGCAGTGGAGGCTCATGAACCCACTGTGGACTGGGAACTAGTGAAAGGAGGAGGCCAGAGACAAGATATCCAATGGCATGACCCCAGGCGACCTATTTCTTTAACTGCTAGAAGTTTCAAAAGCATCACCACCAGCTAGAAACGAGCGTATATGTGACTGGGGAATGTTTCGCTCCCTCTGCCAGACCTCTTGATAATCTAGTGTGGCCTGTCCATGGGGCCAACATAGATGGGGTTAGTTGGGTAAATAATTAAATATTGACTTTTACCAAGTATTCTTGGAGGAATCCAAGCCTAAGGCTATTTCTACAACCTCATGACTTTTCCCTAAAATGGCCCACTTATTATTACATTATTATTTAAATTAGATTTCAATAAGTCTTCTATCTCTTCGGAACAAACAAACAAAAAATGGCACTACTTGACAGATCTAATAATTTTCCTAGTAGAATATTTAGGTTTTGGCACAGGTTGAGCCCTATAATCTGGAAAATTCTTCTTGGCTGAGTAGATAGGACTTGTCTCTCATCCCCTCCATTTCATGGCACCCACAAATCCATATCGGTGTCTGCCCATGATCATATTCTTCTTGCCCAAAACAGAAGGAAAAGGGACCTAAAGGCTTTTCTATCCTATGCAGTCACATTTCTTACGGCCGTGAGGATGTCTCAGAGACTCCAGAGAGGCACCAGGCCTCTGTGTTCCAAACTGACCAGTCTATGGCAATCTGCTAAAACAGTCAGCTTTACCTTTGCAGTTAACAACCTTGATACAGGCTGTGGCTACCAAATGGTTGGCCACCTCCAGTAATGACTAACTTTTCCGAGGATTACTGATAAAATGACTAGCCATACCTTGATTGTCCAGGCCACATGCTTGAGAGTTTATCCAGTAAGAAATACAACGCTTCCGGGTTGATACAGAAAGGGGTAGTATCTGTAAAGGTAAGTGAATGCCACAATATCTATTACTTTTCTTCCCCTTCCCTTTCTTCCGGACAAACTGATGTTTGTTTACATGTCTGTCCAAGGATTAGAAGACACATAAGACTTATTAAGCTCTTCCTTACAGCTTCCAGACCTGGGAGACCTCTTACAGTCAATCAGATAGATCAATTAGTCTCCTTTTAGGAAACATTTCTTTTTATTCTTTCATCTTACTATTACTAATTAAATTTAAGAGGCTGGCGAGAGGGCTCAGAAGTTCAACATACTTGCTGCTTTTGCAGAGGACTGGAGTTCAGTTCCCAGTACTCACGGCAGATGGATCACAACCAAAATAACTCCAGTTTTAGTGGCTTTTACACCCTCTTCTGGCCTCTGAGGGCACCTGCACACATGTTGCATACATACACACAGGCACAGATCCACGGGCAGACACACACCCACACAGACAAATAAGGAATAAAATAAAGCTAGTTGAACTTGTTAGTTGACATTTTCATACACACGTAACATTATAAATTGTCCTCACCATCCACCCTTGTCATCCTCCCCCAAATCACTTTTTCACATTCACATCAGATCCATGGTGTTGTTTTGCTAAAATATCGTATCCATGGCAATTCAAAAAAAGAAGTATTTATTTAGGCTCCTATAGTTCCAGGGGGTGAGCCCATAATGGCAGAAGAGCAATGGTAGTAGGCAGCTGAGAGATCACATCTACCTCCACCCAAAGGACGCTGAGAGAGCCAGCTAGACGTGGAGCAAGGCCATAAGCAGCCACAACCCACTCCCAGTGATATACTTCCTCCAGGAAAACTTGCTCCTCTCAAAGTTTCTGCAAGCTTCCCAAACAATGCCACCAACCCAGACCTAAGTACTCAATGCATGAGACTAGGAAAGACATTTCTCACTCAAACCCCACATCGGTCTTTTTGTTTTGAGTCTAACAAGACCATCTGTGTGACTGTGGGTTTGGAACCATCTGTAGGAGCTTCGTAGGCTCAGCAGTAGGGAAACAACTGAAGACGCTCATTCTTGAGGCCCTTGTATGAATCGGGCATTGGCTAAGGTCTTGGATATTTTCTCATTGCATACACAGAGCAAAGCTCCAGTCTTCAGTTTACATAGTGAACGCTAGAGAGATGAACCCACTTATCGCGTGTCATGCAGGAACTGTGTTTGAATCCAGGACACTGAGTTCTTCTCACCAAAATAGGAACATTGCCTTTGATATTCAGTTCTACCAACTCTGCTCCCCAGTTATGCCATGGCCACGATTGACATCTTGAAAGCCTAATCCAGGTAGAGGCAGCTTAGGACAGTAGCAAGAAGAGCATGGGGATCCACAGAAGCATTACTTTTGCTTTGCTTGTGGCTGCCTAGTTCACACCCAACACCAGCATGTGTGTAGCAGACCTGGGATAGCTGCCCCAGCTCCTGCAGCTGGAGAACAAGAGAAAGGGCAACTGGAATGGACTTTATAATAGAGCTTTGTGCATAGTATTTGGTGTGGAAAAAAAAATACCCTTAGTTACTTTCTTGGAGGTAAGTATCTTTTCATTGAAGCTGTTGTGAGAGTCACAGACCCAAGGAACAGAGAAACTCATCCCCTCCTTGGCACTGCATGAACATGAAGGGACAAACTAAGACACACACAACAAATAAAACATTAAGATAACTGTGTGCTGCGCACCGAGCCCCCCCCCCCCCCCCCCCCCCCCC
>NC_022011.1:24204138-24221725 GCF_000317375.1 Microtus ochrogaster | reverse complement strand
CCCCGTCTGCGCTCTGTGCACTGGCACCCAGTTTGCGAGCTTCGGGCAAGGGAGCTGGAGGTTAAAATACACAGACACACACAGACAGAGAGACAGAGACATGGGTCATCCTTGAATTCCCCAAGAATGCCCCCTTTATTGTGTTCAGGGGCAGCCAGCCAAACCCACCAGAAACCACTCTCCTGCCATCAGGAACTTTTGAAGGTCTTGTGCTCAGAGCAGCTGTAGGCACTCAGATCAGGGGAAAACAAGTTGTTTCAGGATCTGGGATCTCACTGCTCCCAACAACTGTGAGCGGAGGGACAGAGAGACATTGGCTGATCTTCAAGACTTGAGGGTCACTTAGGGCAAGGATGTCTATGCAGTGGATGTAGGCTTAAAGTGAGTGAGTGTGTGTCCATGTCCATGTGTGTGTGTGTGTACACATTCATATGTGTGCCTTCTGTGTTTTGACTATCTTGTTTTGTTTGTTTCAAGAGAGAGTCATATCTAGAAGAGGGACAAGGAGATCCAGTTAAACTCCCCATATCTGTCTTTGGGTTCTGAAGCGAGGTCCAAGTTTAAATAGAGTGCCGAGGAGATGCGCACCTAAGTGGTCATGGTCAAGAAGAGGTCCTACTCACCATTGGTCCATCTTTGCCTGAGTTTCCATTCTTATCTCGTAATGTGGTCTGATACACTGTTAGAATGCTGAGAAATCTTTTTCTGAGAGATTCCCTCTCTTAATGGAGTCTTTTCTTCCTCCCAGCATGTGGTTCCCCAGGAATTTCCTACCTCTTTGGAATCTGCTCTTGAAACAGGCTGACGACCAGTCACAAGTAGCACTTTAGAACACCTTCCTTTCTGCTGGCTGGTTACAGGATGACTTGGGAAACTTTAGGGCCTGGGCTGAGAAAGTTTCCTGTGGGCCAGTTCCATAATTCCACTGCTTCCATTAAATTTCGAGATGAACTGTTCTAAATCCTCCCCTCCGGCCAAGCTGTCATGCTTTGATGACTGGGTCTACCCTGGTGTCCCGACTGGATTACTTTGAGTTACTTTTCTTCTCAAGCAGGTAGTGACTAAATAAAATCAAAGCTCAGAGCTTTCTCACGGTGAGAAAGGGTGACGTTGAAGTAGACGTGTTTAGGTGCAGGTGTACTGTTTTGGGTCCCCCCTTCTCCATGCTTCTGCAGCCAAGTAAACCGCATCAGTTTCTATATTGAGTTGTCACCTTTGCTGAGGTGGCTGGGTGGCATGCGGTGAGTAACTCAGTGGAGCTGGTGGTGCTGGGGTGAGGGTGTGAGCTTGCCTTGCTGCCTTTGCCTCCCTCTGCACTTACTCCTTCATCTCGGGCTGCCGTCTGATGTGGGCTCCAGCCACAGCGAAGCGGCTTTCATCACCTCTCCTGTCCCTTGTTGAAAGGCAGGCTCTTCCATCATCACCTGAGATGCGTCAAAGACACCTAGGCTTGGTCTGAGAGGGTATCTGAAGTTGGGTGTATTTGTGTGCAGATCAGAAACCTTCCTGAACACGGCAGACCTTGTCAAGTGAATCACTTCAGTTTGTGTCAGAAAAGACTCAGGTCGGAAGGCAAGGGAGAACTCATTCCCAAGAGATGGAGAACCTTAGCCTGTTCACCACCTGTATGTTGGGAACAAAAGCAACCTAAATGAAGTCACTAAAAATCCAGAGGAAAGTCTAGGAATTATGATTAGGGCAAGAACTATTTCTATGTTTCCCATGAACCTGAGCTAATGGGATATGACAGGCATGGTGGGGATGACCTTGACCATACAGAGTTACAGGACAGGCGTGGTGGGGATGACCTTGACCATAGAGAGTTACGGGATAGGCTCTGTGTGTGATGCTGGCAGATGTTTGCTGAAAGTCCAGCCATAGCAGCAGTTGTGCAGCTTTTGTTTTGATCTCTGTATTCCAAGCCCCATCATTTCCCAAGTTCAAAAAGAGAAGAGTCAGGGCTGGTATGATGGCTCAGTGGGTAAAATAGGTGATTTCCACCAAGCCTGATGTCCTGAATTCAATCCCTCGGACTCACAAGGTTGAATGAGAGAAAAGAGTCCCATAAGTTGCCCCCTGAGATAAACACACACACACACACACACACACACACACATACACACACACACACACACACACACACAGAGAGAGAGAGAGAGAGAGAGAGAGAGAGACAGAGACAGAGACAGAGAAAGAGAGAGAGAGATCCCAGCTCTGATATTTAGTGGCATCTTGTAACATTGTCCCTGTGTCCCTGGGTCTTCTAACAGGACCAGGACAATTGAAAGGTCAAATGAGATAGTTTTCTGTGCATTTGAGTGTATTTATCCTCCACACTCCATCGCTTCCTTCACCTCTATATATCATCTGTAGATTGTATGTCTAGTACGAGATGTAAAGATTGGTGAACTAACAGAATGCACCCAGCCCTTGATCTCAAGCATAAGACTGTGGCTATTGATTCTGTCTCAATTAGGAGACCCAACATCCCTGAATGGCCTTTCTCTTGAACTTCTGTAAACATACATGTGGCCTTGCCTACTTATCCCTTCCTTCATGCTTGCTCTATGTTCTCTGTTCTGCTCCAGCCCAAGATGACTCTGGGAGTCTTCTTTGATAGCTTTGCACCTTATTCACAGAAGCAGGGTTCCTCAAGTTCACACAGAGCTCCCCGATATAGCTAGACTGGCTGGCTAGCTTGCTTCACACAGTCCAAGGCTCTGAGGATCTGGTCCTCATGCTTTTGTGTCAAGCCCTTTAACTATCGAGCATCTCCCCTCCTGTTTAACTCTTGTCTCACACAGGGCCGTGCACGCCACACGGTACACATTTATCAACCTAGTGCAGGACTTGGCACACGTTCTAAAGACAGGAGAAATGGAAAACAAAATAAATGGATTGCTGAATCGATGAATGCACCCTCAAACAACTCTGAAAATGGATTCTTGAAAATTTATTTATATACGCAACCAATAGCTAAGCAGATCTGCTCGCCGATTCTTTGAGACAATTAAATATAAGAGCCATTCTTCTGTCCATTCATTCATCATTTAATCAAAATTGTGATGACATGCACCCGAAAGAACTTTAAAATCAGACTGGTAGACACTGTGTCCAAGCACTTCTGCTTTCCTTTGACTTGCCCGTGGAAGACATCACTAATCAATGTTCGTACATCCTCCCTGTCAATTAGAGAAGCAGTATTCTCAGTACTTTACTCCATATAGGCATTTCCATAGATTGCACTGGGCCTGGGCAAACCTTGGAAACCATTGTTAATGTAGATAACCTTTACTTAGGACTTTCTTGGGCTCAGTCCTCCTGTGACCTTTGGCGTTCTCTTGACCAACACATTTCCCTACCTTTAATAAGGTCACGGAGCTGAAATTTGATCCCCAGAGTCTGTGGCCTAATGAAGCATCTTGGATGGAGGTAAAAGAGGACCTGAAAACTGGTTCCTCTCCCCTTTCTCCTTTCAATTTCAAAGTCCTTTGTACAGAAACCTCAGGTCTCCTTTGAGCTTCTGTTTTTATCCACTGCTAAGAATAAGAGGCATTTTGGGAATTTCTTTTCCAATGCCTTGGAATTTTGTGGAGATGTCTCTGTACCAGTATCTCAGAGTATCTCAGCCTGCCTCCTTCAAGTAACTTCCCAGATGACTTCTAACCCATGATTTCATGCAACTCAAGTTTTCCTGGAACCTCCTAAGCTTTTTCCTCTTCCCTCCAAGGCCCAACTTTTCCTTTAGAGTAGTGACTTTTCGAGGGATGTACTTTGCTGTTTGGGGAAGGTTATCAATATCTGGAGATCACTTTGGGAGTCACAGTTAGGAAATACAAGACAGGGCTGCTATTGTCATCTAACAGGAGAGGTTATGGATAACATGAGAATCTTTAATCACATTCGTTTTGCATAAAGGTATAAATGTTCCAGGCCTTCCTAGCTGCCTTGTTGGGAACTACCATTGTTAAAATTGCAGTAACCTTAGTCCGCTGTTGGCCCTGAGCAGAGCCACATACTAGGCGCATGCCTGGTGTCCTTCTATTAAATTCTCATGACAATCCCCTGATTATTGTTTACAATTTTCTCCCCTGTAGGTGGGAAACCCAAGGTTGGAAAGCCTGAGTAGCTGGGAAGAAGATAGTAGTTATCTAGTGACTAACCCGGAGCTTAAACCCCCAGGCCTCTCCCAGCAGCTCCTCATCACTAATGGGAGGGGAGCTCTCAAGCCCAATGTACCTCAGAGTCCCCCAGGGTCCTTGCAGAAACCCAAAGGACTAAGCCTCAACCTAGAGCTTCTGATTCAAGGTCTCAAGAATTTGCACTGTTGTACTGGGGGATGACTCAGAGGGAGTAAAAGCACTTGCCTTTTTCAGGCACGAAAACCCAAGTTTGGATCTGGGTGGGTATGACATCCCGGCACTCAGAAAGCAGAGATGAGGGATCCTCCGAGCAAGCTGGATAGTCTGGAATGTTCCAAGGTCAACAAGAGACTCTGCTTCAATATACAAAGTGGAGAAGAGTGGGAGAATACAGCTGTCAAACCACTGGCTCCCCATATTCACTCACACATATGCATGTGTACCTATGCACGTATGTGTCTACATATATGCGAGCATATGTACTCAAAGAAAAAGAATTTGCACTGTATCTCCACTACCCAAGTTTAAAAGTTGTTGGAGAGATCATGATTTTGGTGGGTGGCAGGTAGAACATATGCTCTATGAGTACAGTTGCTTGCACGTAGGACTCCCCTCTGAAGTTTGCCATGGGTGAAGAGCATGGACCCTGGCCTTGGCTTAAAATATACCTGGAATCCTTCATTATCAGTCAACAGATAATCCATACGAAATTCAGTACCAATGCAGACGGCCTATGTGCCAGAGCGATTTTGATGACAAATCCAAAATTATTTCTCGGCCCCACGGTGTGAGCCCATTGGACACTTTCTTGGGAGACCTCTAGACCAACCACCATGAGCTTGTGAATCATGAAACTGATCCTTCCTTGACCCAATTAGTGCCCCTGCCTAGTTATTCACTCTTCTTTCCCTGCTCCCAAAGGTCCTGCTGTACCTGCTCTTAGGAGCACAGTCTCAAACAATGTAGCTTCTCCTTCTATATGCAAGAGGGTGAACTAGGGAGATAGTGACAGGCGTGGTGGCTATGCGGCCTTGCTGCTTTGTGTAAAAGAACCTGCTTGGCTCCTAATCCAGCCATGTTCTCTGGGCTGGACGATTAGGAGACGTTTCATAACTCCTCCGTGCCCTGGTTGCCTCACATAACAAATAGAGATAACAGTTTTAGTGATGTCAAAGCTGTCTATGCATGTTACCCGGCTTTTCCTTATGCAAATGTCTGAGGTCTGGCACAGAGTGAGAGCTAAATGTGTCACCACAGACCAGACTTGTTTCCCAGTTGTGGGTAGTAACTGTGGAAGAGGACAATTGGGCTAGAACTTGAATGATCTGGTTTGTGACCAGACCTTGGGATTCTAGCAGTCTTAGAGCTTGGATATGAAGTCTCCCCTATAAGCACTTGGCCCTCAGTGCTGTTGTGGGGTCCTTTGGGACATGTAGCCCAGAAGTGGATGACTGGGGGCGGGGCCTTGAATATCAAATATGCCTCTTTGGAGAGCCTGGATTTTCTGTTTCCTGATGTCTTCGGCTATTGCTGGAGAGATGAAGGCTGAAGCTGGAAGGAGCTGAGCTGGATGCTATGCCTTTCCCACCACAACGAACTGCATCCTCTGAAACTGTGAGCTCAAAGAAATCCTCCCTCCTTTAAGTAGCCCGGTCAGGTAGCTTATTACAAGCAGAAGAAGAGAAACTAATACAGGCACAGCTGTGTTGGTGGAAAGAATTGGATAAGCAACAGCCTGGGGCTGCAGGGCTGAGAAGAAAGAGTCTCTAGCAATAGCCTGTCATTTCCCTCATGTCCCCTTCCACCCAATTCTAGGGTAGATATTTGAGATCTTCTTACTGACAGACCAGCCCTTTCAAACATACGATGCCAGCTCCCCTTACCTGGCACTCTTTATATTTGTTTTGGGATGCTTTGTGTCTTTCCTGAATGAAGTCAACTGTTTTGTGCGCCTACTTCATGGCAACAACTTTCCCTTCTGGTTTAGGCCTTATTGGGTCCATGGAGGAGTGTGGTCGGGGTTTTCTCCTTGGTGAATTGATGTTCTCTATGACTGCGGTATGCATGCCTATCATTCTATTCTGTAAGCTCAGCTCACGGTGGAGACTCGGATTGAATTTATAAGTAGGTAACAACTAAATAAAGAAATGATTGGGACCAAGGATACAGTATTTTCCAACTAAGACCAATGCAACCCAAGAGTTGTGTCATTCAATGTGACAGCAGTTGTTCTTCACTTGGAAACTCATGAGAAATGTAGAACTTCAGGTCTTGTCAGGTCCCTCCCCAAACCTGCTGGATCAGAGCTTGTTCACTAATAAGGTCCTTGGGTGACTCACCTGTGCTCTACAGTTGGAGAAGACTGGTTTAGCAGTTAGGAGAGAAAGCTCTAGAGACTAGATTTAAATCCTGGTGTGTGTGCACCAACAGCGGGTTGTAAACTTCATTTCCCCATCTGTCAAATGAGCAACCATTTTGTGTTCTTGGGACGTTAGCAGAAGTAAATGACTCACGCAATGCTATTGGATTGGCAGTTGAGTTTATCCAAGCCTCTTGGGCTGCCCGTGAGGCCAGGAAAGCAGAAAAACAAATAAACCATTCTTTCCAGATCTACATAGACATTGAGCCAACTTCCTCTCTACGCTTGGTAGCTGGTAGCAGGACCAAATGGCTTCTGGCTGCTCCTTCCTGCACGGGGCTCCATTGCTGACGTGAGTGGTGTGGCCTTTCTCTCAGCTGTCAGGCTGGAGCTTCCTGAAGCAGAGGACACCATCCAGACACAGAAGGAGCACCTCCTCTTCCCCTTGGCTGAGTCATGTTATCTCCATTCAGACAGGGATCTGGGCAGGTAGGAGACTCTGCAAGCTGGTGGAGATGCCTCGGGCCAGAGATTGGGTGACTCAGGCTGCACCATGAGTCATCTGTGTTGCATAAGGGCAGATAATGAGTATTCAATTGCAACACAAGCCCCAAACTGTCCCCTCAGACTGGGAAGGGGAGGGGGAGACTTGCCTGGAGGCATGTCCCGGAATTTATATGCCCAAGGAAGATATTTTCATCATTAGCACCTTCGTCATCATTTGATGTGGTTAAAATCTGAAGCAGGCAGGTAAATTGCTTTTCAGAGCAAGGGAGAGATGGTGGGTAGCTCACTAACAAAGAGATAGAGATTAATTAGCACCCAGACACTGGAGATAGGAGAGAAGGTAGTAACTCCTCCTTAAGAGCTAAGGAGAAAAGTTGTGGAATCAGACAAAAAAGCAATTAAATCGAGGAAATGTATTTATCTAATGAACATGGGGATAAAGCTTAAAGCTTTTCTACCAATTAAGCTGACAGAGTTCTTTCTTTAACATCGGGATAGTCAAGGATTTCAAGGCTCTGGAGGGATGGAAAGCCACCTTAGGTCACCAGAAAGGAATCAATGCTGTCCTTCGAAAGACTTACAACAACCTGCCTTCTAGGTTTATGCTAAAGCCTACATCTGAATGCTATAGAAAACCAAGGATATTTAGGAAGGAAGAAATGGTAACTAAATCCTTACTTATCGTAGGGAAATAAGACATAGAAAACAATCTTTAAGATCAACTTTACAGTTTGCTTTCATCTTTAAATAGTAAAGCTACCATTCAGGTAGGTATGGTAGAAGCCTTGAGAGTCCCCAAGGCCATAGAAAATGCCACAAGTAAAACGTGAGGTAAAATGAAAGACCAGAAAGTGAGCCTTGGGACCAAGGCTACATTAACAGAAAGTAATAGGTCACTCCAGTTTGCAAACAAAAATCAAACCCTGTAAGTCTTGAAGGAGAGCCAGCAGCACAATTAGGAGTCAGGGAGCAGCTTTTCCTTTAAGTAAACTTTAAGAAATTTCCACAGCAATACTGCTTTATAGCATAAGTGTGTGTATGCCTAATAAATTAAGGAACACACTTATATAAACATAAACATGCAAGTATATATCATTTAAGAGAGATAAGGCATGTAGTTCAATAGAAAGAGCACACTATGTATAATATAAACCATAAATGAAATGAGAAGGCAGATGGCTGTATAGCTGATGTCTTATCAACCTTAGATTGTATTCATGCATGACTGTAGACCCGCAAAGATTAGCCAACTTACAACTTTAGTGCAGTTGTACTTTAGAAGAAAAGCATATGGGTGTGGATTGTGTGCTATAATAATCCCTGTGGATTAGATGTTTCTGGGTAGGGAAATCTGATTTCCTTATTGCAGACATCGCCAGGCAACAGTGTTTGCTGGGGAAGTCCTCAATCTTTGACCTCATACCAGATGAATCAGACTTCATCGACCTGGAGGCCACACCCTTTCATCCTTCCCCTTCCTGTTTCAATACCCTGTCAGTGAACAGACATATAATATGCACACGGTGTCTAAAGCACAAAAATCTTGACGTTTCCACCAGAGAGTTCTGGAATTCTATACGGCTACTTGAATGTCATTAGGGCCATGACAAGATGCCCAGAAATATGAGAAAAGAGAGAGTCCCAGCTGTAGGCAGTCTCCACAAAGCCACCTTGAGGAAACTGGTGAGCCCAAAGACAAGGAATCCGTGGCAGAACCAAGGAGTGGTATCCTGGTAACCTGGTTAATAGCCCAACCCTACTCAATAGTTGGGAGTCTGAGCACACACTCCAGCAAGTGTGAGGCATGGAGTTCTTCCCAAGTGCTGTCTACCGTGAGATGAAACACCAGACCCATTTTACAAATGGAAAGATTCACCTTTTTCTTGTCGTATTGGAGATCTATGATCTATGGATCAGTTGTAGCCAGCTGTCTATTTTTTGTTTACGTGTTTGTTTTATGACTTCAAAGTTAAGAATAGATTCTCTTCACTTCATAACAAAATGGTTTAAAATGATTATATGATTACGTAGAATTTCTGTGGAAAACAATTTTGTTCAGTGTAGTTACTCTCTGGCTCTTTAAGGAAAACATCCTGGTTGATCTTCATAGTTCCAACTCAGCCCCTCCCTGTTCCTTTCTATGTGTAGTACTGGGGTGCTTCTTGCTGACATCTCAATGCCAATCTGCCCCTTCTGCACATTGCCCTTCTGAGTAGCATCCAGAACACATTAAAACACTCCTTTCCTTGCCTTAGAGTCTTCTGATTATTGCTCAAAATGAAATCCAAACTTCCTACCTTGACCTCTAAGCACAAGGCTCCAGATTGCCTTTCTTTTTGTCACCAGTAGCGGTCCCCAGGGTCATTTGTCATTATACCTGACCTCTCCATTTATCTCACACTATAAATGGAAAATCTTGAACCTTTGAGTTCATCTCATAGAATCAGGAACCTAGTCTTGGTTCTCTAGTACATAATAGGCATTAGCATGTGCTCATAAAAGTCTTTAGAGCAACACTGAACTAGAAATGTTTTATCACTAATTTACAGATGGATAAGAAGAGGTTAAGGAGCGAGCGGAAAAATCCAATGAGCCAATGGCTGCGGTGAGAGTCCAGGTCTTTCTCTGATGGTCCACATTCCAACACAGCAGCTTCGCTCTGCTGCATTGCCTGGAACATACCGTTGAGTGTGTGAACACGTGACCTTTTCCTACAGTAAATATGTTTATCTTTCACTCTCTGAAACTTTGCCTGTAATCCTCAGGAACCAACGTCTGGAACTGGGCCAGACAGGCTTGCTTTCATTAGAGAGCAGTGGCTGACAAAGAAGAATCTGAACACCTCTTCTTTATTTTCTTCCTCTCCTACTGAGAAGCATGCAGCTACCCCTCTGGCCAGAATCCTGAGCTCCTGTTGATTTAGCTGTGCTCAGCTGTCTCTTTGGGCTCTTCCATAGTTCTTTGATTGGCAGTGGTTTAGTGCCGAGGTGGGGCTTCAACACGTCACTGCAGCTTTGACATTCAAGTGGGCCGTGGCCCCGTATAGTTGAGTGTTTGATCTAGAATCAGTAGAGTAAAGTTCACAAGACTGGCGATTTAAGCTCGGCATTGTTGCCACTAGCCTTGTGATCCGACACCAATGTGCTTAATTTTTAAATGTTCTTGAAATTCGCCCACAATGTGAGTTGTTATCTCATACACTAGTCTTGGCGCATCAGACCGAGCTCCTTGGCAGTTCCTAGAAGGCGTCTCTTTCTCTGCCTGCCTTACATCTGAGCCCTCTCCCATCACTTCCCTCATATGTCTGGCCATCAGAGTGGCTCTCTGGGACACAAGTCAAGGACTTAGGACATGAGTCAGGGACTTACTCATTAAATTAAATCCTCCTAACCAGCCTTCCAGAGCGTGGATGTTCCTCTCCGAGAGGTAAAGTAACTGGCCAAAGTCTCCCAAAGAGGAAGCAGGAGCCTTGATGTTGTTCTTGTGTTTGCTTTCTCTAGGGACATTCTCCTCACCTCAGATGGCCTCCTTCTCTCTGGGGCAAGAGTTCTTCAAGGCCAGCTCACTAGCTGTGTGCACTCAGAGCTTTTTGCCTCTTGTCTAAGACCACTCCATGGGTCTCTTGTGCCTGGAGATTCCATATCAGCACCTGTTGCCTGTGTTATGCAGTGCCGTCCATGTAGAGAGCATTATTGAGTCAGCCAGAGGAGAAAATGGCATTTTTTTTTTCCAGAGAGATGAAGTAGGAGTGCAATGGTGTACTTTCAAACCAGCCACAAATAAAGGGCCCTGCTTATTTACTTTTTAACCTGGCACAACCTCTTATTTATCAAGACAACAAATTTACTCTGTTCCTTTTATTTCCCTCCTGAGGCCATCTCCAGAGGCCGGGGAATGAAAGGATTGCAGCCGTAAGCCATCGGCAAGCCAGCCTGCTATTCAGTGCCTTTTCTCATACAGCGGTTATTTGTAAACTAATCAATAAACTTTTCTTATTCCGTGTGCTCCTTTAGAAGTCTGAGCGGCCGCCTGCTGAACCACAAAGAAACTTAATATAGGCATGATCTCCCTTCTGTGCCGCTGCTTCTTCCCCCATAGAACCCAGAGCCCATATGAAGTGTTTATACCTAGGCCCATGTGAAGCTAATCTGTATGGAAATAAAGGATGGAAATATTCAGATTGAGTTTTGCTCAGTGAACCTGTGGTTCTTCTGTTCGGCAAAACAGGGCAAACAAATGTGCTTCTGATACAGAATAAATCATAGACTTGATGATTCCCATCTCCATTTTGCCATTTTGCTTAGAGGGAAGAATTCAGAGAGCTCTGCCTGGAGACTGACAAGCATGCATCCTTCCCTGGGAAGTGAGTCCCTGAATAGGACTAATGACCCCCTTAGGATCGGAGTGGTCTTTTCCTAAGCCAAGAGAGACAGAGAAAATGGACAGAGGTGTGTCAGTGGCCGTCTTCCAGAATGACTCTAAGTCCTCCCACAAGGAAATGGTCTCTGACAAAAACAGAGTGAGGGAGCATCGTATCTGTGAGTTTTGAGACCCTACCATAGCATCTTGGGAGAGCATAGGAGAGGCTTACCCAGTGACACAGATCAAAACATCCTTTCGGAAGCACTCCTCCCCAGATGAGGTCCCTTCACTCATTTATTGTTAGGCCCCCTGGGATCAATGAAATGCAGGCACCACACTGTGAGAATAGCAAGGAACAGAGAGACAAGCTCCCTTCACTCAGGAAGGACAGTTTTAGTTACCTCAAAGCACAAACCTGAGGTGTGAGGAAGAGGGATAGGAAGGGGAAGGAGAATTTTCTAGTGCAAAGAATGTCAGGGGCAAACTGTGGGAAAAAAAAAGTAGCCCCATGTCTTCTGTAATCAGTTGGATTCCCTTGACCACAGGAAATCTTGAGGCTTAGAGGAAGGAGATACAATGCTGGAGAAATACTCTTTCTGGTTGAAATAGCAGGCAGCATAGGAAAAACTCCCTTTTAATGTTCCTTTAAAATAAATTTATATTAGCTTTCTTTCTTTCTTTCTTTCTTCCTTTCTTTCTTTCTTTTCTCCGTAGGTTTTTGGTTCCTGTCCTGGAACTAGCTTTTCTAGACCAGGCTGGCCTCAAACTCACAGAGATTCTCCTGCCTCTGCCTCCCGAGTGCTGAGATTAAAGGCGTGCACCACCACCCGGCCTAGCTTTCTTTTTAATTATGTAAATGTGTACATGTGCACATAAGTGCAGTGCCTAAGGAGGCCATAAGATGGCGCTGGCTTTCCCTGGAGCTGGAATCATGCATGGGTGTGAGCTTCCTGATGCCAGTGCTGGGACCCAAACGCAGTCTTCTCAAAGAGCACTATATGCCCTTAATCTCTCAGTCTCTCTTAAGCATAAAAACTTAGTATCTTTTGATTCAATTCTTCAGACAGCTCTCACTTCTGCATGGCCCACATGCTTCAGTACATCTAGGGGTATCATTGTACTATGGGGCAGAGGTAAAGGGAGGGAAGCAAAGACCAAGGACTATCCAATTGTTGGGTGGCTTATGAATTCAGGAGTTGAGCTTATGCCACCTATCTGAGTGCATAGTGTTAAGTTCCCCATTCCTTAGTTTCAGAGATCAAGGCTCAACAAGGTGACACCAGATACTCAAAACCATAGACCAGAGAAAACAGATCTTGGGTATAAATGTTGCGTATCCAACTCTAATCAGGAGATAGAGGCTCGAGGCTCTATTCTCCCTGAATAGTAGACCTTGGGGACACTGGAAGTCCCATGGCCTGGGTAGGACCACCTCCTGGTTTCTAAAGCCAATGTGGACATGTGTGTCTAGGTTCCCCTTCCTGGCTGTAACTTGTGAGCTAGAAGTCAAAGACATAGACATTCTGCTTACAACTTGGCTGGTGATGAACAGAAAGGCTGTGTAGAATTCTGGGAGCCCTGTGAAGTAACTCAGTCTCTGCAGAAGTTTGGTGTAGACTGTCTCAAAAAAAAAAAAATGCCTCCCAACCCCTAGAGGCTATTGCCTTAACGTAGTCTTCCTGTCTCTGTCTTTCTATCTCTCTTTCTCTCTCTCCCATCTCTTCTTCCCCATTTCTTTCTCTTTATTTCCGTTCACCTATTCCTATCTCTCTCTCTTTTCCTCCCTTCCATCTGTCTTCTTCTCTCCTTTACTTCCAACTTCTGCTGCATTTCCAGCAACGGTGAGTAAGAGGGTCTCCATTCATCAGAGTCACATGATTCCCTGTTGAAGGAGGGTTCCTTTGAGCATGTACTCTTTCAATCTCCAAGGTATAAAGCAGAGTTGTACTCTGTCTCTTACATCTTCCACCAAAAGGGGAAGCATATGACTTTAGGACATATGCCATTGATTGAAGAAAGTCAGAAGGCTGCAGTTATTGTCAAGGGTGCTGGGAAAACAGAATCTTATGAAGTATACAGGAGCAGAGCATAAACGTTTGAGGGATGCATCAATGGCCTCCATAACTCCTTGGTAGGAGAAATGTGTACTCATCCCTGGCCACTGGGCATAGCCTACACCAGTAGAGAATTAGTAGGACTGGACATTGAACTTAATAAAGTGTAGCAGTCGGAGGAAAACCTGTCAAAACACCATTCTGGAACCTTTCTAGGAGTTATGCAAGGCAGAGCAACACTCTGAAATCTGGCTTGGGAAGTTACTAAGTGGAGTTGTATACTATATATTAATGACAAATAAATATAATTATGGGTGTTTTGTGAGTGTGTTGTGTGTGTGTGTTGTACACAGGTGAAATGCATGCAGTTTGCTATCTTTGCTAGGCTGGATAGGCTGGATGGACAGCTAGCTTTTGGGCTCCGACTGTTTCTGTCTTCCAGTGATGAAGTTACAGGCAAGAAAAGACATGCCTGGCTTTTTATGTGCTGTGTGGTGGAGACTTGAACTCATATCCTCATGCTGGCACAGCAAGTACTCTTACCCACTAGGCTACCTCCCAGGCCCAGGTCTGAGTGTCTGTGTAAAGAAAGCATCAAAGGGGTTTTCCCCAAAATTCCAATATGTCCAGCATAAATACAGACAGCTTACAGGCAGTGCTAAGGGATTAAAGAAAAAGAGGCTCTTGCTGTTGATATGCAATGGGACGTTACATAGGTCTACTCTTCCATTTATTTAAACATCATTTAAATCTGGGAAAAGATAGAGGTAGTGGATAGAGAAGTGAAATAAAATATTTATGTCTACACAGGGTGATTTCTACTGTGTTTCTTCTCATATTTAGGTAATGTGTGTGTTATCTAATTGGAATGAAAAAAAGAGGAGTCAAAATGCTGAGAACATTCTTACTTTGGACAAGTAATTTACTATTGATCAGTAATGCCAGTCATTTCCCCAAAATGTTTATTTAGTGTCTATGGTGTTTTGGATAACGAACAGCAAAGAATAGAGACAATCTAGTCCTTGATTTGATGGGAACTCTTTTCTAGTGGGAGACAGACACTGAGTGACTAGACAGACACAGGCTGTCAGGATTTGGTGGGCTGAAAAGTCCTTTAAAGAGAAACAAAACAGGGAAGGAGAAGGGTGAGTGACATCTGGCTGCAGGGAGAACAGCCCAGGGACGCCTCTCTGAGGAGGTAATATTTGAATTAAGTCGTGTACAAAGGGAATGAATCACCAGAGGGTTTCAGGAGACAGTCTCTCGGAGACAGAGCCACACATGCGGGGGCTCCTGTAGAAGAAGGAGGAGGGGGTGTCTTTGAGCAAGAAGGGCAGCGTGGGACAGAGTGAGACGGAGTGAGGACAGAAAGGATGGGACTGACAAGAGCGTGCAGAACAGACAGAAGGACTGCGACTGCATTCCACGGGTGACACAAAACTGTCAAGACAATGTGAGAAGGAAAATGACTGACCTACTGTATACACGTATGCATCATACACACACGGATACGCATACATGCTACACACATGGGCACACAATGCCCAAAGACACAGATAAACAGACATGTACACAGATATACAGAAACTAGAGACATATAAGCATACAGGAACACAAAGATTAAGTATGGTAACACATGTGCTCATCTCACACACATACATATACACATTTACACACCAATACATATAGACAGACACATGCACATTTGAACAAACACTCAGACACAAATGTATACACTTGTATACAGTTCACACACACACACACACACACACACACACACACACACACACACACACTGGATACAAGGCTGGGACTGGAGCTGGAGTCTCTGCAGTGGGGGGCGGGGACAGATGGAAGGATATGAGGAAGTGATCCACCCCTGCTCAGGAACCCCGGCTTGATGTTGATGTCTGGATTTGGATGTGCCACACAACTGTTGGTGGCACTCAGTGCTGGGTGGAGTCTTCCAAGAGGAGGGCAGCTGCTGGGGGCTAGGGAAAAATCACTAGAAATTCATTGTTCAGGGTGGGACATCTACCAACAAGGCATGCCTCCCTCTTAAGATGGTGACCACTGAAAAAAATACAAAATCTGGGCTGAGTGGGATTGAATTCCTAATTTTAGCTTCACTGCCTAAGTTAGCAAGGTCCATCCAGATGAGTTGACCTTCTTCTGAGCTATTGGGCTTTTTGTTAGCTGTTCTGAGGCTTCTTCGTGCTTCTCGTGATGAGCTGACATTTGACATAATGCCTTTGTTATTATGTTAAGAAAAACAGACTTGAGGTTAGTCACTATAATAATCATCACGTCTGGCTTTCATTCTGTCTATTCTTGAGTGTGGGGGGGAAGATGGGGATTTCTAGTAGAGTGGGAAATCCTACACAAGTGCCAGCTTCTGTAGACAGCAAAGTGAGCTGTTGTGGGTGACCTTGAGCTGAGGTACCATTAATAGCTGTGGTGGCTACACATTTTTGTGGTGCCTTGTGCTTCTCCTACAGTCTGAGGGTGTTCATGAACATCTGGACACCTCTGTGCTGGCCCGCTAGTCATGGGAATGGCATCCAACATTGATGTCTATGGAAAAAGGAGAGGGACAGATGCTGTGGAAGATGCTGTTTCCCAGCAGACAGCATGGACCCTTATGATGGGGGTGGCCCCTGTGAATCATAACTCCCTTCTTACAAGTACCTTTGCTGTGTGACTTGTATTTGATTTCTTTATGCTCTGATTCTGAAGTGAACCTTGAGACTTGCTGGGACCAACACAATATGGTAGAAGGGACATGTTGTGGTTTCTGAGTCTAGGCCTAAAGGCCATATGTGTCTTCTTAAAGATAGCTGCTTTCATGCCACATCTAGACTGGTCTCTTGGAAGATAGAGAGAGTCCTGGGGGGAAGCTAGCACAAGCACCCAGACATGTAAATGAATAAGCTTGGAAGAGTCAGCCTATGATGATAGCAGGTATGACCGGAGACCTCCCGAAGAAATAGCCAACTGAGCTTAGCTCTTACCCCTCCAGTGGGATAGTGAGTGAATGAGCAACATTGGCTTCATCCACTAAGTTTGGGGGTGATTTGTTATCCAACTGTAAGTAGTGAGGAAAATAGAACTATTGACAGCAGAGGCAGAGAAGGGGAGAAGTGAGTTGTGAGGTGGTTAGCATCCCTCTATTGAGCTGCCTGATTCTGTTTAACCATACCTTTCTGTGGACCTGCCATTTCCTTCACACGTAGCAAACCTGATGTCCAGGAAATCCAATCATTAATTCAGAGTTTGATGTCTAATGAGCACTGGAGCTAAGATTAAGACCCAGAGTCTGTCTAGATGCCCCCAATCCACTCTTTAAACACACATGACCAACTCCAACCATTATAACACATCCTCTTCTGGTTTGGCTGTGCTTTATCCAGCCTAACACTATTATTTATTTTATAATAAATTGTCAAACTTGGCTCACTTGAATAAGTCACTTAGCAAGCACGTTTCAAAAAGAAACATCTTGTCATTGGAACCAGTCGCCCTGTCTAAATATTTATCAAAAGCCTTCCCTATGGCGAGCTCCTAATTGCTTTAAGCGAATGAATTAATTTCATATTTACAACAACTTTGTAATCACTGTCAGACCCATTTTGTCACTGGCGAAAATGAGGCATAGGAAACTAATGGTTGCTCAATGTCTCCAAAGAAGACCTTTCTCCCAGGACATGAGATCCCACCCTGGGACAGTTTGCCTGGGACGCATTCGGCGACATTCGGTGAGGTTTGTGTCTTACGTAACCGGGGACATGATCCTGGCATATAACCAACCAAGGTCAGGATATACCATTATAACGTCTGGTGTGAACAGGACAGTGTCTCCCAGAAAGAACAAGCTGGTTGGTATTTGCCAGCTCTACACAAAGTCATCTGGAAAGAAGGCCACCTCTGTTGAGGAATCGCCTCCACTGTACTGGCAGATGGGCGGGTCTGTGGGGAATTTCCTTGATTTATGATTGATGTAGGAGGGCTCACTCCACTGTAGGTGGCATCACTCCTGGGCAGGTGTTCTTGGATTGACAAAAAAAAAAAAAAAAAAAACAAGCTGAGCAAGTCCTCAGCACCATCATTTCCCTGTCCTCAAACCTGCATCATTCCCAACCTGCATCATTCCCAACCTGCATCGT
>NC_022011.1:24192881-24203747 GCF_000317375.1 Microtus ochrogaster | reverse complement strand
TCATTCCCAACCTGCGTCATTCCCAACCTGCATCATTCCCAACCTGCGTCATTCCCAACCTGCATCATTCCCAACCTGCATCATTCCCAACATGCATCATTCCCAACCTGCATCAAGTAGGAATACTGAGGCCGAAGATTAAGATGAAATGTCTCCCTTCATATCAAACTCAGGATTTGAACCCATCTCCTCCAGACTCTGAACCTGGTCCTGTTTATATATTGATAAAACTGTAAACATCAGATATAACAAAACAAAACAAAACAAAAAAAAGTCGACGAATTAAAAGGCCTCAGATTCCTGAAGACTACTTGCCAGGGGAATTCCTTAGATCACCAGCCAGGAGCCCCTCCGCAGGCCCAAGCAGATGTCTTGCTCTTGTGGGGCAGATTTTCTGCCATGTGTAAGTGTTCCCTTCATGCCTGGCTGTGACCTTCTGATTAGATTAGCTGCTGACATGGCAGGTGCCAGGTAACATCCTGAGCCTGGGACGTGATTAGATCCTCAGCCTGCACAGACTCCTTCAGGGGTTCTGTGTGTTATTCCGCCATTTTCCTGGGAGTGCATCTATTTCCTTATTTATTTATTTGAGCCACTAAATTATCTAATTAGTGACATATATTGTTGACACACGGGCCACTATGAATATTTACTGCTTACTCTTCCATGCATTTATCTAAATAGGTGGCATGCCAGAGCTACGTAATAAGGAATAATGATTCTTCCGAAGAAGAAGGGTTACAGGGAATTACAGAAGAGGTGGGAAGTTTTGTACTGTGGGCTCCAGCTTCTAACCACATCAATCAATTCTTCCTGAAATAGAACAATTTCATAGTAATGACAAAAAATTTATAGTAATGAATGAATCAATACCCAGCCCTGCTGCACTTTCAGCTGCTACTTTTATGGACCCTCCTGTGTCTATTCTATATCCCTTAGTGCTGCAGCTGAGCAGGCGTGCTGAATGCCAACAGCCACAGGGAGGAGTCAAGGCTCTGGGCTCCCGAGAAGACACTCATCTATCACGGTCCCCTCTCCAGTGGATCCATTTATAGCTCCGAGGCCTGAGAAGGAGGGGCTTACAGAGATCAAAAACCCAACCAACAAATGTTTGTTTTTAAGAATGGAACTTCTCCTTCCTGTGGAGCAAAGAAGAAATGCATGACCAAAAAAAAAAAAAAAAAACCAAAAAACCACATTCAACTAACCTGAGTAGGCCACACCATGAAACTGTGAAATCCCTAAACAGATTTACTAAGATTTCTGGTATAGAGACAATCTAAAGAGATTCTCTCTCTCTCTCTCTCTCTCTCTCTCTCTCTCTCTCTCTCTCTCTCTCTCTCTGTGTGTGTGTGTGTGTGTGTGTGTGTGTGTGTAAAGGGTTATATTAGTTATTTTTCCTTACTATTAACTAATCACCTAACAGAAGGAAGAAGGATTTATTTTGGCTCATGATATGGAAAGAGACAGTCTACCATGGTGGGGGAGACATGTTGGAAGGAGTGTCTTAGTTCATGGTAGCTCATGGTAGCAGGAGAGAGCAGCTGCTTGTGCACAGCTCGACAGGAATCCGAGAGCTCGGATGGAGTCAGCGTGGTTAGCACAACGTCCCCAGTCAGTGCCACCTGTGGGTGCCACATGAACCTGGGTGGGGATTTGAGATGGTGAAGGAAGCAAGCAGAAATGCTTGCTTGGTTTTAGAGGACCGAGCAGTTCAAAATGACTGTGTATTGGATATTGCCTCTCTGTATACAAGACAGACTCTTCCTTTAGTTTGGATAAGAATGCACCTAGGGGTAGTCAAGATTTTTGTGTTCAGTTGGAGAAACTGAGGGTTAGACATTCAGTGTAACTTGGTCAGAACCACAGACTCAATAAGCCAGTCTGTAGTCACATGTTCCTCTTTCTGTCTCCACCCTCCACCGGTCTTACTTGCTGCTAATGACATGCTAGGCTATCTTGAGGCTCTTGAACTGGGAAGATGGCTTAATGGGTAAGAAAACATTTTGAAGACCTGAATTTTGATCCACAGTATCCATGTAAAGACTTAGACACAACTACGTGTATCCAGCAACAGACAGGCAAGTTTCTAGAGATTGCTGGCTAGACAAAATAGCAAGCTTCCTGGTCAAAGCAAGACCTTATTTCAAGGGAATAAGGCAGAGAACAATAGAAGATGACACCCACTGTCCTCTTCTGGCTTGCACACGCATGTGCACAGATGTGTACACTATACATATGAAGGGGCTGGGGGATATCAGGGCACTCACTTTTTTTTTAAGAATTGAAAAAAATTAAGTTTTAGTTATTCAGATGGCATGACTATATTGACCAAACACAAAGAGTAAACCTCTTGCCTCTATGAACAAATCAGTCCTGTTTATACAAATGTAGCTCTCCCTAGCTTGGTCAGTTTGATTTAGGGTTTTTGTGGTGATCTCATCAAGCTGAAGTTGAACAAACATCCTTGGATCTGCTGCCCTTGAGGTTTAGCTGATCAGCTCCTAATTCCCAAATCAGACCATTGTCCTTTTTAAGCTGTAGAGTGTCAGACTATGAAGGCGATAAAGCCACATCAAAGCGCGTGTCTCCTAGACAGGCACGAACTCGCCCTGGCCTCCTGCAGCACGTTTGCTTGGAGAACCCTAACCATGGCCATGAAGCAATCATATCAAAAGCACGTTTGCTCACATCAGCCCTGGGGCCAGCCCTGTTATCTGATCAAGGCACTACCTTTCAAGTTCAGGTTTATCTAGTCATAACTAAAAGCATCCATTAATTATTGAGCAGAGACTTAAACGGCCCTGGCTAAGTGTCAACGGCAATGGAAGACACTAGAATTTAGGGATGATACAATTGGACTTGTTCATGGAAGTTGTTTGCCCATGGAAGCTCTTGCTCTAAGGGGGAGCCCCTGCTGTAATTGTGGAAGGGTGAAAAGATGTGAGCTTGAGGGCAGATGTCTGGAGGCACGACAATACTCAGGCACCTTTCTAAGATTTGTTCTGATGAAGGAACAGTCTCTTCGTTAAAATCTTCTGTTACTCATTTGTACCTGAACATATCTGCGGGTCCAATGTTGATGACTCACTGCTACAAATGTATGTCTTCTTATTGGCAGCTGGAGTTCTGAGCTCGTCTGTTTCCTGAGCTTCGCCTCTTAGCCAATTCTCTCCAACTGTCATTTTGGTTGCACACACTGCCTGAACTTGAATCAGAGTTCATCTTTATTTGTTCCTCCCATCCTCCTTGGGTTTCACCCTGTACCCAACTCAGTGACCACAGGACTAGAATTCTGCACAGTGGACAGACACTAATCCACGAGAGGCTGGTGGGTGGATGGAGGGATGAGTAACCATATGGCTCATCCTCCAATATCTACAGCAGTGCCTGGCTCATAATAGGTGGTTATAAATGGGGTGAGTAGGTGGTTAGGTGACTAAGGAAGACAGTGGGTGATTGAGGGCAGAAATGATGGATAAGAGAGTAGATAAGGAATGGCTGGATGGATACATCTATGGATGAAACAAAGGATAAATCACTGGCAAGGTTACGAGATAGCGAGTGATAAATGCTGGATCTGATAAGTAGATGAATGATTAAAAGGGAACATATGGGCGGAGTCCTACCTCAGCAAATAAATGAATAGATCAGTGGATGAAGAGATGAGTGAGTGGGTGAATGCATGGCTGCATAGCCGCCTGGACAGATCCTGGGAGATCTGAAGACAAGAGAGTCAAATGGATGGTGGATGATGTTAGCTAGAAGGTAGGGAGAGGATCTGGGGGCCTGATATCAGCCCCAAGGGTTCCCCATGCAGTTATTAACTGGGAGAAGGGAGAAAAAGAGACATTTTCTTCAGTGGCATATCCACTGGTAAGGAAATATCGTTCCTATAGATAATTCTTCACCCATATATGCAAGCAACCCTAAAGAAATTCAGTGAACCGCCAGGACAAAGAAGAGATGAAAGCAGAAGGTATACCAGTTAGAAAGAGGAAGGCTATTGGGGTGCCAAAGGGGTGAGGAAAACAGAGAATAATGGAGAAATGGTCAAAATAATTCTATAGATGAGGTCATAATGAAATCCATTATTCTATAAAATTAATACATGCCATTAAAACATAAACAAGAGAATAGATGATGGGAGGTCAGTTGGAACTGTGGTTCTTAAGCTTGTTGGGTACCAGAGGACAGGCCGAGACTTTAGCCAAAGTAAACAGTCCCCTTGGTTAAGGGTAATGATGATAGTGCTGACTTTAGGGAGATTAAGAGCATCACACATAAGGCCATGGAAAGTCTGACTTGCTGGCCAGAAGAGTGATAATGACCTGTGGTTTGCAAGCACTGTTTATAAAAATCACCAAGAAGCAATCAGTGTGCTTCTTGGGTTCCTTGAGGCTACTCTGAGGAGAGCTATAACCTCATCTGAGACAGTCTCATGTGGAAGGCTAACCAGCTCAGAGTCCGAGCTGCTTCGAGGTTACGTCCCTGCCATATACCAGATGGACTTGGTTATTTTTGGATTGTCTTTTCTCTTGATTCCTCCCGTCACCTTCCCTTTCTCTATCCTTCCCTTCCTCTCTCCTTCTTTCCACTCTCCATCATGTTGAGCTAGCCAGATGACTTCCTCTGTTATGATCAATTATGTCTACTACGTATGTGCTCTGGTGAATTCAAAGGCACCCTGTGACAGAGTGCCACACAGAGCTTGGAACCAAGCAGGTCTTGCTGTGTGATGGTCATGGGGAGCTTCCTGTGCTTTCAAATTATTCTCTATGCACTAAAAATTAATGGAGAAATTAGATGGAGTTTTAAGTGCATGGCATCTATAGTCATTGTAAGGACTAAACCGTGATACTGTGAAAAAAAATCTTTCCCTGTTTGGATCATAGTGGACATCTTATGAAAGCTAGCTTCTCTGAGTGAATAAATAAATATTTATTTATTTTTGAGTAAGGGGAAACTCAACTCACCTGTCATTTGTCTGGCCTGTTAAAGATGTTCATGTTGCCCATAAACTACAGAAAGTGAAGTCTCTAGTGTACTCCACCATGGGTGCACACAGCCTAGCTCAGTGAGTTAATCCCAACAGACATGTGGGCCATTTTTCTATGTAAGTTGGCTTCTGAAAATGGAAAGGAGGTATTTATTTGTTTCCTTCTCCTCCCCTTGCTGTGATAAAGCTCTCAGGCAAAAGCAAGCTAATGGAGGGAAGGTTTATTCTGGCTCATGGTTCTGGGTTCCAGCGCACCATAGTGGAGAAGGCAAGGTGGCAGGTGCTTGACGTAGCCAGTCACGACCAAGAACGAGGTAGGTAGATTGATGCACACATCTGTTCTGCTTGCTTACTTCATTTTCTATAGTGCAGCATCCCCTGCCCACAGAATGGACCCATCACAACTAAGATGGATCTTCCTACATCGCTTAGTATAATGAAGTCAATCCTCACAGCCAAGATCAGAGGCTCATCTCCTAGACGATTCTAGATACTGTCACATTGACACCACTCCCATTACAGGAAGGACGTTGTCAGTATTAGTCACATTTGCCAATTTACTATGGGTATTATTAGTTTATCTTTAATTCCCAGGGAGATAGCTAGATAGTTGTTTACTCTTTCTTTTCCTTCCTCCCTTCCCTCTCTCCCTCTCTCTCCTCCTTCTCTTCCTTCATCTCTTCCTTTCTTTTTTCCTCCCTTCCTCCCTTCCTCCCTCCCTCCCTCCCTCCCTCCCTCCCTTCCTTCCTTCCTTCCTTCCTTCCTTCCTTCCTTCCTTCCTTCCTTCCTTTCTGCTCAGACCATCTGGGTACACTGAGAGCAAGATCCCTCAGCTTCTGAGGTACAGGCAACCTTGCCAAATGAGCTTCACCTCAACCCTTTGTTTCCTCTTTTGTTCACAATGCTTTGTTTCTATGCCATCTTTCCCTATCCTGTAAGCTTTTCTGCTAGTGTGTAACTGTAACACATACCCAATGGACAGTCAAAACTAATAAAAATATTTATTAGAAAGTGTATAGTTAAACATTGGTCTCATTCAAAGTATCTGTAGAGTTTTGTTCACCACAGAACATCTGTCTCTTAGTACAACATCTGGGAGGGAGGTTACATGCAGTCAAACAAACCTGGCTCTCCAAAACTTATGCTTAAAACTGGAATGTGTCAAAGGGTGGCAGGACCATAGGGAATGGTGGGGCCATGGTGTGAGCCAAGAATCTACCATCAGCCTCTTGGCACTTGCTACCTTCCTGGTGGGTGGGTACACTGTTAAAATCTAAAGTGTATTTGTCCAAGTTCTTGAAGAACTCTTAGGAAGTAAATTCTGAACAAAGATGTTCCCAATGACCTGAAAAAGAGAGAAAGAGAGAGAGAGAAAGAATGTGGAGACATTCCCACCTCACCCTTAAGTGGTGGGTTCCTGCTGCATTGTTCCAAAGCCTTAAAAAAACATCCACTTCAGTTTCTTCATCGCTTCCAAATTGCCTCGCACAAGGGCCTGCAAGGCTGCAGAGCACAGTCAAGATGCTCCTGGCCCAAACACAAGATGCTATACGTGGAAAATCTTGGTCTCTGCGGGAATCCTATTACAATCCGTGGAGCACTAGAACATCTATTATGGGTACTCTAAGGACAAAGCTCAGACTTTGCCCTGGCTTTTGTCAGCTTAAAACTCTTAAGGTAGTTTACACAAAGATTTGTGTGTCTGAATTTTTCCCTGGCAGGTTCTCATTATAGCCTAGATAACGCAAACCCTAAATATTTGTGGTTTAGGAACAGTGAGGCATTTTCGAGTTGTCTGACATCTTCTACCCACGTAGGTTACCACTTAGGATCAATACACAGCTTGGAGACAAAGAGAAAGGGAAGGATGATGGGAAATTTTTCTATGGTTTCTGCATGTCTCGATGTAACCTCTTTCTCCAACAGCTTTCTGCTGCTTGCTTTTCTGTCTGCCTGTCTCTATATATTTGTATATCTTGGTCTGCCTCTATCTGTCACTCTCTGCCTCTGTCTCTGAGTCATCCTTCTGACTCTCTCTCTGTCTTTATGCCTTTCTTTTTCTCTCTGTCTCTCTCTGTGTGTATGTTACACACACACACACACACACACACACACACACACACACACCACACACACACACTCCACAGCATTTTGCCCACCACCAGTCTCTGTTCAAAGCCACAGAAAGGAAAATCCTGACATCTCACATCAGAGCCTAGGCATCCAACGAAGGTGTCACTCAAAACAGCATCTCCAGGTCATGGGTCATACCCTTTAGACCTTTTGCCTCCATGACAGCCTGCTTTCACGTCTTCCCAGTTCAGCAGCAGGGCTAAGCCACGTTGGGTAAATACAAGACTGTTTACATAAAAAATAGAGATCCCCTTTAAGCACTCTGCCTGAGCTTTTACTAAGTCATATTTACATTATTATTGTTTATGTTCCAAGAAGCTGGCAGGGGAACAGCCTCTCTGCAGTTTATGTGGTTTTGTGATTCACACATGAAGAGGCGGCCATTCCACATGGGGAGGATGTACAGTCAGGGACACACCAAGCCGATTTAGAGCTCCCTGGTGTGGGATCCGCGGGCTTAACTTCACTGTGCAGCCCAAGGCCTGGAAATTTCTTAGTCAGTTTTCAGATTCCCAGAGCTGCTTCTCAGGTTTGAGTTTCCAAACTGACACACAATAACAACAACACCCCATGGCACCTGATACACGTGACACTGGCTGTGTCTAGGGGAAACTGAGGCAGAGGTTAATTCCCTTGCTATGACTTTGGGGTGAACTTGGATACTGAAGCACTCTCCTTGAGCATGCGCACAGTGACTTCCCTTATAATTCTGCTGCTATCTCAGCTACTGGCTTGTGCACATGATGCCTGTCCAGAAGTATCCCAGGCTTAGATGGCACTTGTGGGGAAACTGGGCAATCCCATCTCCAGGGCCAGGCCAATGTATCCCTGGTCTTACCACTTGGTGAGCCATCACCACAAACCATGTTTTGGGTGTGCCCAGACAATAAAAGTATAGACATAAATACATTTTTTATCATATATGCTGGCTAGTCTTATATCAACTTGACATATAGAATTATCTGAAAGGAGGGAACCTCAATTGAGAAAATATTTGCATATAATCTGACTGTAAGGCCTTTTCTTAATTAGTGACTGATGGGGAAGGGCCTGGCCCACTGTGAGTAGTGCCTTCCCTATGCTGGTGGTACTAGGTTCTCTAAGAAAACAGGCTGAGCAAGCCACGAGGAGCAAGCCGGTAAGCAGGTCCCCTCCATGGCCTCTGTATCATCTCCTGCCTCCAGGTTCCTGCCCTCTTTAGGTTCCTATCTTGCTTCCTTCACTTATGAACAACGACATGGAAGTGTAACCCAAATAAACCCTGGCCTTCACAATTTGATTTTTGGTCATAGTACTTTGCCACAGCAATAGAACCCCTAACTAGAACATTGTAAAAAAGGCAGTAAACAGGAATTCCAGCGCTAGGAGCAGTGGGAACAGAAGGCAAGTCAGGGAGGTGTTTAGAGGGCAGAGAGGTGTTTGTGTGTGCTGCTAAGTTCTTTGCTATGGCTTGCTGGATCTTCAAAGGAGCCTCATGTAAAGGACACACTGGAGGAGTCTGAATCCCAGAGAGGCTGGGCTCACACTCCGTTAGCGTGAGTGTCCTCTAGTGATTCCTGGTCCTCCGAGACTTCACATCACCATCTTCTACCAAATTTTCTTTGCACCCCATGCCTTAGACACTTGATACTCTACCCTTTCCAACATCTACTAAAGTACTTAGTACATGCAGTCAGTAGGGAACCTGTGTTTGGGCACACTGTCTTTCTCAAAGTCTGTTTCTTGGACCACCAGATCTCAGCTCTGAAGCCTACCCACACTCACTCCCATTCCTTTCTTTAACATCTCTGAGTGCCTGCTATGCAACAGGCTCTGTTCCCAGTTCTGGGCCTGATGCAATGAAAAAGTTGCATGAACATTTATTACTCTTTACCTTGACTCCTGAGCTAGCTTTATGGTAAATATTTAAATAATACATGCATGGATTATTAAAAGTACTAGGAAGGAAAAGTGTAAGATTGTATGAGTCTATAAACAAAGTGTCTGAGAATTTGGGGTGAGGGATCTCAGAACGAGGTGGCAGCTGAGACGAAGAACAAGAAGAAATACAGAATGGGCTGCAAGGTATACCAAGAGCCCTGCAGGGTGTTATGGATATCTTGTGCTATTTAAGAGATCGTCCCCCAAAACGGTTCTTTGAAATGAGTTGATGATGTCTCTACTTGCTTCTGAGATGGTCTAGACTTGACCAGATCAATTTTGTTGATCCATTTTTTTTTGACCAAGGACAAGACATTTTTTAATTGACTGGACCAGGCAAGCAGGATGGCTTGTTTGCACAACTGGAAGCCTATAACGGCAGTGGGGTGAGCCCAGCTGGGTGGGTCTGGAGATGTTGTGCCTGTATTTGGCTTCATATTGAAACCTGGGCTTTTCAGAGCATGGTCATGGGACATCAAGAGGCTGAAATGACAGTTCTAAGTCTTTTTAGGGCCTCACCTCATTAATCTCAGAATAATGCTTCCTCTCTATTCTATTGGTCATGAAGGTGGCCATGCCATAACGAACACTGCCTGAATCACATCCACTCAGGTTTAAGATTATATATATATATATATATATATATATATATATATATATATATATATTGAACAGTGTTTTTAATGTTTATGTAACATTTTTCACTCTTACATAAGCATATGGATTTAATTACAAAGAGCAAAGACTTTCAATAGTTTCCTGCCATCATTCCTCAGTGTGTGTGTGTGTGTGTGTGTGTGTGTGTGTGTGTGTGTGTGTGTAAGATTCGTATATCTTTGGGTTGGTTTGTGTTAGATGCTTGATTTTTTAAAAATAGGCTGTTTGGTTTACTGGAATTGGTTTCATTAAAAAATCTTCATAAGAATTTTGGCTTGGGATTAGCACAAAATTTCCAGCAATTTCTGTAATGTCCTTAAACATACTTTCCTGTTTTTCTACTAAATATTTATTCAAAGAGGTGTTATCAACTTTGACAGTTATAAAATCAAGATACTGAACAACTTTGAGAAATGCTGATTCCCTGTACTGACTTCTTTCTGCTCTTTTGTTGGTGCTGGGAACACAGCTCAGTGCCTTGCACAACAAAAGTCAGACACAGTTTAGCAATGGACTGTTTAGGGCAGAATAGGGATACTTCCCTTTTCCCATATAGAATGCCATTCCATTTCCTTCTTAACAATTTCTCCGTGAGGTTGACATCTGTGTTAGCCCACTTTCCATCACTATAATGAGATACCTTAGGCGGTTAGCTTATATTTTAAAAAGGTCTATATTGGTTCATGATTTTAGAGGATCCAACTGAAGATCAATTACCTCATTGCTTTGACTCCCTAGCAAGAGTACTGCATCATGGCAGGAGGCAGGAGGGATCCAGCCACATATATGAGGCAAGAATCAAAGGGAAACAAGATAAAATCAGGGTGCCATGGTTCTCTTTAAGAGCTATTGCTCAGGGAGTGAATGAAGAAGTCCTGCCACTACAGGTCCAACCATCTCCTGATAGTGGACCAAGCCTCTATTACATTAGCTTTCAGGGTACATTTAAAATGAAATAATTTGTGTGTGTGTGTGTGTGTGTGTGTGTGTGTGTGTGTGTTTTCCTCAGTCTCTATCTTATTTTTTAAGACAGGGTCTCCCACTGAACCCACAGCTCACAGATTTGGCTGGCACTCTCCAGAAATGCTCCTGTCTCTGTCTTCTCAGCATTCACCTCTCTCTCTCTCTCTCTCTCTCTCTCTCTCTCTCTCTCTCTC
>NC_022011.1:24154225-24192781 GCF_000317375.1 Microtus ochrogaster | reverse complement strand
ACACACACACACACTCACACACACACTCACACACACACTCACACACACACTCACACACACACTCACACACACACTCACACACATGACTGCTTGACCCTGCCCCTGCCCTGTTTGGCTTCTATTTGAATTCTGGTGATCTGGACACCTCACACTTTCATATCAAGCCCTTTAGCAGTTGAAATACTTCCCTTGTCCCTTTAGGTTCTTTTTCTGGATTTTATATAAACAGTGATGCTTAGAGAATAGGAACTCTCTTGCACTCTCCGTTCTAATACCAGTAGATGTTGGCTGGCTTCAGATCCAGCCTGAAGTAATAGCCTAAGATGACAAGAGAGAAATCAGGGGAGACCAAGCTTCCCAACTGAAACTCTGAGTGCTGTTTTCCTCACACCTTGCGTTAGCTTGATGAAGCCCGAGGTTAACTGAGTTGGCCCAAAGGACAAGAGGTCAGATCTGACGGTAAAGCAAATATCTGATTTCTGCCATAATCACCAAATAACCACCAGTTATGAATAATGAAAGGATCAGCAGTAAGCTAGTGGATTGAGAAAAGACCTGGTGGCGTCAGACTCGGGGACACTTTGACTCAATCCCAGGTAGACCCTGAGAACATGCTCCTGGTGACATAAGGCCAGGGCAGAGTAGGGAGCTGCTGAGGCTGGGCAGATCACCAGGAACCAGCCTGGTTTTACTAGGAAGGGAAAAGATGTTTCCCTTCTGAGAGCAACGAAAGCAGACCTCGGTATAGCTGCTGCAGACCTTCTGTGATGGGGACGAGGGAAGGGCTGACACTGACCACCTTTTAAACCCAACACAATGCCTTTGGTGAACCTGAATGTGCCTGAGAGTCTCTTGGGTTTCCAGGTGCTAACCCATTGCTCAGCACCAGGTGTCTCTGTGCTAACCCACACGAAGCACGCTTATTTCGATATTGCTTCCAGTGGGCAAGGACCATTCCCTTGCTATCTCCATCTGTGTTATGATCTGGTTTTCCTCTTTGCTTCTGCTCCATTCGGGGGAAAACAAATACATATTTAAGGAGATGGCTCAGAAACACTCACTAAGTCAGACCATCTGTGTTGGTAAAAGCTTTAGATTTTTGTCTGGGAAGTGGAATTTCTTCGTATTTTCTCCATTCTTGGGAGAACCTGGGGAACAACAACAAAAACAAAAACCTCAAAATAAAAGAAAACAACTCTTAAAAAAATAAAAAAAAAACGGGAAGTGAAAGAAATCAAGATGCCTAACCGATATTTCAGAAAAAAATGTGAATAATTTGGCATTTCTCAGAAGGAATGTACAAATAGAGAGAGAGAGAGCTCAAATTACCCAGGAGTCTGCCTTGGTCCTGGTACAAGTTACTCATTCCTTCCCTAATGACATGAGCCTGTTCCCTCTAAGGTCAGTTTCTCATAAACAAAACAGTAGGTAGGTTGGAAGTCCACAAGAGAAGCAATGGTTAGGAAAGGAGCTTCCCCCAGCCAGCACAAGCCTCTGGTGAAAAGGATGCCTTGCTTAGCGACCATTTTCTTTCTTTTCTTTTCTTTTTTTCTCTTTTTTGATTTTTCAAGACAGGGTTTCTCCATAGCTTTTGGTTCCTGTCCTGGAACTAGCTCTTGTAGACCAGGCTGGCCTCGAACTCACAGAGATCCGCCTGTCTCTGCCTCCCGAGTGCTGGGATTAAAGGCGTGCGTCACTACCGCCCGGCTTAGCGACCATTTTCAGTCACCCTGTCCACCAAGGCTACTGTGACTGCCCCTGACGGAGCACCTCTCAGAGGCCGCTTCGAGCTTGCCGGTTTGTTTCTTGCTCGTGCCAAATCCAAACCCAGCTGATTCATCCTGTGAGTGGTAAATGCGTCCATTGAAAACGTTAGGCCAGCATGTTGATGGGTTTCTGTGGTTGATGAAACCCCGGTAGCCATACTAGTCTGAAGGACAGGAACCCTGAGCCCAGGCAGGAGTCTCGAGCGAAACAGGTGCTGCCTGATGCCAATAAGCAATTCACACAGGCTTTTCCAGTCAGGTGAAGACCTCAGCCCTAACACCGGAGCTCCTCAGCTTTGAACCAGACAGAGGCGAATTTCACTCAGGCTGAGGAGAAAGAGGGGCTAACACAGGTAAGGTTGGTTGATGGATACTGCTCCCCTATTTCATTCTAAATGAAGCCGGCTCTCGTAGTTGGTCCAGTAGAAGGTGATCAAGAAACCAAGGCCCTTGTGTGAGTGGTTGACTGGGTTAACACCACCTGGGAGATGCACCTCCATCTGCAAGGGTGCTGCCAGAGAGGTTTAACTGAGGATTAAGTCCAGGCCTGAATGTGGTTGGCACCAGCCCATGGTTGGGGTCTCAGATGAATGAATGAATGAATGAATGAATGAATAGATAAATAAATAAATGAACTAAATAAAAGGAGGGGTGATCAGAGCACCAGCTTCCTTTCTCTCTGCTTCCTGATGGAGGAAATGTGATCAGTGGCCTCTGTCTTCTGCCACCACAATTTCTATCTGTCCCCACCCACATAGCGATGGACTGTGTTCTCAAACCGGAACCAAGAAACCCCTTCCTTTCTTAAGCTTCTCCTGTCATTCAGTGGAAAAGAAAAATTAAATATCACCTGACCATGGGCATGGCTGCAGCCCTGGGGGTTTGCTACTTGGCTGAGAGAAGCCACCAGTCTCCTATCCGTGTTTCTCTGGGGTGTAAATGAAGGGGAGAGTGGTTCTCAGGACCCATGTTTTTCTGAGATGTAAATGAGGATAGTGGTTTTCAGGTATGCCCCCTTGGAGCCCCAAATGTTCTGCGTTCACATGCTCCAGCCAGATCACCTCTCCCTCTGGTGAAAGCACACATAAGCTTTTATTTATTGAAAGATTTCTGTTGTTTAGACAGAGAAAAGTTTCTTACCCTCCAGCTCAGCAATTCCCGAGCTCTAGCTGTGCGCAGGACTTTACCCAGAGCCATGAGAATGTAGATTCTGACCCAGGAGCCCGAGGCAGGGCTGAACATGCCTATTGTCCTTCTCCTCTGTCCCTCCGTCCCCTCCCCGTCCCTCCATCCCTCCATCCCTCCCTCCATCCCTTTGTCCTTCCCTCTCTCCGTCCTTCCGTCCCTCTCTCTCTCCCTCATTCCTTTCTTCCTGCCTTTTATTTGAGACAGAATCTCACAAATGCCAGACAGGTCTTGAACTCAAGATATAGCCAAAAAACAACCACAGACTTCTGATCTTCTTACCTCCATCTCCAGGATGCCGGGATCCCGGGCTTTAATCTGGTTTATGTGGTTCTAGGGATGAAATACAGGGCTTTGGCTTTTTGCATGCTAAGCAAACACTGTACAAACTGAGGTATACCCCCAGCTCCAAGAGGTACACCCCCAACTCCAAGAATCTGAAGTTATTTTTCAAAGTCTGTTCTGTCAGTCCTTTGAGCCCTTCATTCAATGCGTTTTGAGCATAGTAGAGGACCTCTCACTCAGGTGCGTCTGTGTATAAGTTCTAGGCTGCCCTAGAACTTAACTAAAAGTTACATGATAACTTATTTGTGGAGGCTTGGTGTTGCAGCCCCTTGTTTCTAGGTAGAAAACTTTCCTTTTTGACTTTGAAGTTTTCTTCAGGACTAGGGATTAGAGCGGAGAGGAGTAGACCTAATACGTGTGGCCTCTCTTCCTCTTGCTCTCCCCAAAGAACAAAGAGAAACCCTGCTGGCACGTTGAAATAGGAGGGAAGATCTGAAGCTGGCTCAGCCCCAACAGTGGAGACATTTATTTGGTGGGTCGGTCTGGGATCCCCAATGACACGAACAGCGAGTGCCCCACGGGAAGGGTGATGCCAAGGGAGAGTCCTCGGTAGACTCCCTCCAAGTTCCTGCTCCAAGGGGAAGGGGAAAAACTTGACATGATGGTCTTTCAGTGGGATTTGCTCCTACAGTAATATACCTAGCACCAAAGGAAAAAGGCTGACGAGGGAGTGGCCTGGAAGCAGTCACTTTACTTGGTTACACAACGAAATAGCCTCATTTCGTGCTCATAACAGAAGGACGTTTTGGTTTCATTTCTGGTCTTTATCTAGTCGCCATCTCAATGAGTATTAGCGATTTCAGATCCAGTGTGACTCAGAGATTGATGGTCCCCAGGGAGCTTTCTGGGCCTCCCAGCCTGTGAGCAATGGGGCAGCCTGAGATACAGCCTTTCCTTCCTATCGTTAGAAATCAAACTTAGAAGTGACAAGTTGGAATCACAGGGGGAAAGAAGACAGAAGCAAGGAGGCAGAGGCAATAAAGATACAGAAAACAGCTCAGGATGGAACCCAAAGCTGAAGGGGAAGGGTGGGCAAACAAGAGAGGCCAGAGAATTCTCCCTTGTGTTTCAAGCCCTGATTCCATCTCTCCTACTCGACCTGCTGTCTTCGACGGTGAACTTTGGTTACTAAAAATGCCAGGGAGAAACAATCACACAAAGGCTTTGTGAGCACTTAGAGAGGGGTTAGGAGTCTCTATAGGAGAAGGAAGTGTCTCTGGTGAAAGAGAAAGGTTTAGTGTGTGTGTGTGTGTGTGTGTTCATCTCTTCATGAGGAAGCCAGAAATCAAACTTGAGTGTTGATCCTGAGGATTGACCCCTCCTTGGTGATTTTTGTAGGTTGGTTTTTTGCTTTGTTTTTAGTGGTTTTGGTGTTTGGTTGTTTTATTAAGGCACTATCTCTCACCTGCGGCTCCCTAATTCAGCTAGACTGGATGACCAGCTAGTCTTAGGAATCCTCCTGTCTCTGTCACCCCGGTATTAGGACCACATATGCTCGTCACCACGTCCAGCTCTTTAACGTGGGCCCTGGTCTTCAAACTCAAGTCCTCTTGCCTGTCCAGCAGGCACTTTGCCTACTGAGCCGTCTCGCTTGCCCTGTTGCGGTATTTCTATAAACGTAGGTACTCCGAGGAATTCCTGTGGGAACACACTGCCCCTTTAGAGCTGTACAACAGGACCACAAGCTAGAGCATGGCAGGGACAGGACGCAAAAGCCCAGCGAAGCACTTTACAAGTTAACTGTTATTATTTTAATTGTACTTGTTTATGGGGCATGGCGTGATCATTTGATACATGTACACATTCTGATCGAATCAGGGTAATTAGAACTTATTATTCGAGTTTAGAGATTCCTTCTGTCCGATATATTCCTTCGAAACTCAGCTTAAGCACCACTTCCTTTTAAAGCTTCCCTCTTATTTATGTTTATCTCTTTATTAGTGTAAAGGCTACATTACCTCTAATTATATAATTTTTCATAGATAATATCAGTAATAACCATACCGAATGTTTTTTAAACACTTATTCATGTAACATGCCAGGTGACACACAAACCCCCTTCCAAGTAGCATCTCAATTTAATTATTCCAAACGCCAGGACAATGGTTCTCCACCTGTGGGTCGTGACCCCTTTGGGAGTCAAGCGACCCTTTCACAAGGGTCACCTCAGACCACCAGAAAACACAGATACTGTACAATTACAATCCACAACCTAGAGAATTACAGTTGTTAAGTAGCAAGGAAAACAGTTTTATGGTTGCAGGGGGGGGGGGTCACCATGACATGAGTGACCGTATTAAAGGGTTGCAGTATGAGGAAGGTTGAGAACCTCTGCTCTGGGAGATTTTGCTTGCAGTTTACCATATAGGGAAAGGGAGGCCTGCAAGCCAAAAAAAAAAGTCCTGCTGTCAGCGAAGTCGTATGGTAGAACACCGGAGGATGTGATGGGAGTGTGGAAGAGAACTATGGGACACACTGTCCCGCATCCATTTCCTTTCAGCCCTTGGCCACAGGACCATCCCTGAGCTCCTCATTTTATCAGGAGTAGTCAGAATCCCAGTGGTGGCCCCCAAGGTTTCTATCCCCTGGTTATTTAATGGAACCAAATGTAGATACTACTTTAAGGGACATTGCGGGTGCTAGTTAGGTCCTAGATCAGGTGTTCTTACCATTTGTGTACATGTGATAACCTAGGGGGAGAGGGCCTGACCAACCACGTGACCCTTTAAAAGCAGAGAGTTTTCACCTGCTGGCACCTAACTCAGAGCATAGAGACCTAATGGGCCACCACTGGCTTCTGAGATGGGAAATGCCATAAAGGGCTTCTTGAAGCTGAGAGGGACCCCTGCTGACATCAAAAAAATGCTGCCGCTTCACTTAAGTTACATGGTTTGTTGTATGTATAGGTATTTAAAGAACAGCAAGGAGCCTGATACAGCCCACACTTGAATGAGCTTTGAAGAAGATTCTTTTCCAAAATCCTGAGATAAGAAACCAACTACAGGGAGTGGGGAAATGGCTGGGAAGATGACCATAGCAGCTGGATGAGCTAGGGAGATGGCCATTGCGGCTGGAGGGGCTGGGGAGATGACCACAGTGACTGGAGGGGCCGGAGGGGTTGAAGGAGCAGGGGAAGATGATCATAGCAGCTGGAGGGGCTGGAGATGGCCACAGCAGCTGGAGTTGCTGGAGGGGTTGGAGGGGCTGGAGGGGCTGGAGGGGCTGGAGGGGCTGGAGGGGCTGGAGGGGCTGGAGGGATGATTGGCAAGATGGCTGGAGAGAGAGCTGAGATAACTCAGTGGTTAAGAGTGCTAACTGCTCTATCAAAGGACCATAGAATTCAGATCTAAAGAGGCTCGCAAATGCCTGTAACTTCAGCTCCAGGGAATCTGACCTTTCTCTCTGACCCTTGTGGGCACCTGCACATTTACACACACACACACACACACACACACACACACACACACACACAAATTAAAAAATAACATTGTAAAAATCTCATCTGAATTATCTTTGACTTTGATCCTTCGATTTTCTGAACAAACCCTCCTGGCTTTCTTTCCCATGGGGCTGTGATATAGTAACTGTGCGTCCCTTCAAGCTGCTGTCTTTGGGGTCATTCATTGCACATCAATAACAGACAAATACGGTCTCCATTCAGAAACCCACTCCGGTATAGTTCTACTTTAAATGTATTTCTCTGCATCTTCTTTGGGGACATCAAAGGATGACGTTTCACTTTTCTTTTGAACAAGTAAACATGAAAGGTGCTCATGTCTTTCAGAATAGAAGGCTTATCAGGCGGCCCTTTCTGCTTTCAACACAAGGCATGGCTCCGTGCTTCCCAGATTCAAAGTCCGATCTTTCTGGACCTCGGTGTCTTCATCCATAAAACTGGGATAATAACAGGTTGTTGGGAGGATGAAATGATACAATGCTCATAAAGCAGTTGCTTCATTGCCCGGCACATGGAGATCAGTCAGTGTAATCTGGCCATGATCTTTACCTGGATAGTTTAAGGAATGAATGAATTCCAGGAAGGAGATAAGGTGTTGTTACCCTGAGCACACCTCCTGAGTTTAGAAACTCCTGCCACGTTTCACTCCAGGTCGGGTCATCCACATTCCTGGATCTGGGAGCATAGTCGCTGACTCTAAGGCCAGGCCCCAGGATACAGCACTGCATCTAAAAGTGCTCAGAAATGGAGAAAGCCACGGGACTCAACTAGAGTTGTTCCTGCACACACTGGGAACAACAACTAGGTCACCCAAACTGTTGACTTGGGTCTCCTGTTGATGCTGTCAAAACCCTTGAGCCAGCAGCCCTAGGTAGATGGAGGCTGACTCGGGCAACCGCTTTTTCATTCACAACTATGATTCATGCCCTGTAGAGAATCTACAGAGAGGCACCTTACAAATACACTCCTGTTTCAATTGATTTTCATTGAGTGTGCACTGTTTCTTGGTTTTACTTTCAAGTATTTTATTTAGGCTTTAACAATTTCATACATGTATACACCAATCACTTCTATCCCTAACCCAATGTCCCATTTAACCAACACCCCTGAAAATATAGCCCTCTTTCCTTCCTTCATGTCCTGGTTTTTAACTTGTTTGTTTGTTTTGTTTTGTTTTGAATCACCAAGTCCCATTGGTGGTGCCTACTGAAATACTCACTGGTGGCCAGTCTTCTGGTTGGCTTGGGCTTGTGGAAGTTTTCTGCAGAGAGTCACAGCTGCCATGAGGTCATGAGTAGAATTGGCACTTCCTGCCCAGGAGAGAGCATTCACAGTTCTCCACATTCTCCTGCTCTGGCATTGTGTCCCCTCCTTCCTCCACGTCCCCAAGCCTTGTGGAACTGATGTGGATGTCCCGCTTAAGGGCTGAGCCCCTAAGAGTCCCTTACTTGAGTACTTTATCTGGTTTTGAGTCTCCACATAAACTGCTGCCCACTGCAGGAGGAAGCTTCTCTGGCCAACATTAACAACAATAACATCAAAACCTGTTTATCTTAGGATGACATGATTATAACATGTTTAGGGCCTGTTAGCTCTTTTATTAAATTATACCTTGATTCTTCAGATAAGAAAGCATGTTAAGCCAACCAATCAATCAAACAAACAGCCATTTTTGCCACTTAAAAAAGCAAAGAGAGATCTGGAGTATTGCTCAGTGGTAGAGCGTTTGTCTTCCTCTCAAGGTCCTGGGTTCAATGATTCTACACACCTCAGTTGAATTTATTATAATTTTATTTAAATTATATTTTTATTTGGCTTACGAAATCTTCCTTTACACTCTCCCTGTTTTGTTTTATTGTTATTGTAGACAGGGTCTTTTCACTGAACCTGGAGTTTGCTTCCCAGAACACCAGCAGGACAGGGAGGAAGTCTGAGGACACAGCAATTCCCACCCTGCACCCCTGGGGTCACAGGTGCCTGCCACCACACCTAGCTTTTGTGTGAGTACTGGGGCCCTGGAGTAGGCTCCATATGCCCATATGGCAAGTACACTGCCCACCAAACCAGTCCCCCAGTCCTGAAATCTATTTTTACAAAAGAACTATATAAACAGAACCTTGGCCCAAAAGGCAGCTGGTGTGTTGTGTTGGAACTGGGTGCCTTCTGATAGGGAAACAGGAGGATCTTCACGTCCCGGTCAGACTCTCTGCCAACCTGACAACCGATTCTGGCAACCAATCCCTAGTCACTTCCTAACTAGGCATTATCGACATGCTTATCATGTATGTGTGGGTTTTTGCTATAGTTCCCAGCATTTCCTTAGCCTCAGCTCTAGTGAGTTAGGTGTATGAAGGGCCAGTGGGGAGAAGGAAACGGGAATATTTGAAAATAACTGGTCAATGCAATGATCTGTTTCGGGTGAGGGGTAAGAAACAAAGAAGTGAAAGCACCGCCTCGACTTGGACCAGGCAAACACTCAGGGCCTGGTGTGTGGAGGAAGGCAGGAAGCTGAGAGGGCTGGGGAACAATGGGCCGTCAGAGATGCCATGTTATGTAACTGGGTGGTTTGAATTCACGAGTGTCAAGGCAACAAGTGGAGGAGAAAGTCTGTCCTCCTACTCCGTGATGGGAGGGAGCAGACCTCCGGGACACTCAGCTGCCCCTGCCCCCGGAGCAGGCTCTGTCACTCAGAGCGGTGCCAACAGCTAGCATTTAGGAAAGAGCCGCTGGCTCTATCTGCCACCTAGAAGGGCCTCAGGGACTAGAGGTTTATTTATTAATTTTTAATTTATTATTTATTATTCATTTTTAATTGATTTTTATGCACATGGGACTTTTGCCTGCCGCACGGGCCAGAAAGGAGTTTCAGGTCCCTTGGGGCTAGAGTTATTGTGACTGCGAGCCACCATGGGCGCTGAAATTTGTTCCTGGGTGTTTTGCAAGAGAAGCCATACATTCAACTTTTAGAATTTTTTTTTTAAATACTTATGGCAATGAAGAATAGTGAGCAAATAAAGGGCCCAAGCAGTTCTTGGTCCTTAGGAAAGATCCTGACACTTGACATGTGACCCTATCCCTCAGCTTCACAAGGTGCTCTCTTGGGTGCAGGAGCATTGTGATGCACAGGTTTCATCTGCAGCTGGTCTCAGGCACATGGGATGATGAGCACCCAGAAAGGCCACAGAAGTCAGATTTCAGTGAAAGCTTCTGAAATAAGGAAGCTGTGAGGGAAATCTGGCTGGGCCAGAGACGCCGTGATGTCCAGTGCTGAAGGTCACTGTCCTTAGCAGTATCCTGTATGATTTATCCCATAATTCAAGAAGGATAAAGTCCCTGGACTGCTTCTAAGCTTCTTGCTGAGCTGCCGTGGTGTGCAGGCCCTGAATGGCAGCCACACCCCATGAATTTCTCCTGAACTCTGCACGTGCTGTGCCCTGAACCATGTGCTGTGCCCTGGACCAGTGACACCTCCTAGCTCTCAGTCCTTGAAGCTTCAATGCCTCAAACCCAGTTACACCTTCTATTCTCATAAAAGCATTTCTTCTACTGCAGCCATCATGAGTGGATAAACTCTTGGGCTCCAGGAACTCCCTGCACTTAACAGCAAGCACCTTCCCACTGCCCCCGTCACAGACACTTTGCAATTCAGACTCCCTTCCTACAGTGCTCCCTGCTGGAGAGCACACCCCAGGTCTGTGTACTTCAATGTCTTTATTCCCCCACCCCCAAAGTAGCCTGATATATTCCTACATTTCTCACATTGAGCACCTTGTTTCTCAAGCCCAAGTGGCTGCGAAGAGGCTCTGTTCTGTAGAAGACACAAGGCTGAGTTCTTTCTCCTTTAGAGTTATGACTATAGTTTTGCCCTCATACTTGCAAGCTGGATGAGCACACGGAAACTAGGCTGCTGCTCCAGCCATTCTATTTGCTGGGCAGCTTACAGTTCCTGTTGCCACCATTTTCATAATGAAGGCAATGCATTACCAGTGGGAGTGGGTACTGGGCAATGGCGGAAAGACTTACTTTCTCCTGAGGTGTATAAGTGGATAGAGATGGATAATGATGATGCTGATGATGGCACTAAAAGCTCCAAAGGATGCCCTGGAGTCCTGAACACTTCCCATTCCTGTCCCAGAACATGTACATGTGACTGATTGTCAGCCGGACAGGATCTAGAATCTCCTAGAGGACTTATTTCTCCCCTACCCCCCAAGTCTGAGTGTGAGTGAGTTCTAGATTGGCTTAACTGAATTGGGACGACCCACCCTAGTAGTGAATGGCTGTAGTCTATAAACTGGACAGAATAAAAGGGAGAAGGCAAACTGAGTACCAGCTTCCATTTCTCTGCTACTTGGCTGTGCACACAATGTGATCATCTGCCACACAGTCCTGCTGCCGTGTCTTCCCTGTCAAGAAGTGTTGTAGGGAAGCTGCTTGTTTGTTCCTGGCTGCTCAGCCCCGAAATAATCACACAGAAACCATATTATTTGTAATAATGTTTGGCCAATAGCTTAAATGTATTTCTGGCTAACTCATATCTTAAAGTAACCCATCTCCATTAATCTATGTATCACCATGAGGCCGTGGCTTACCGGGTAAAGTTCAGGTATCTATTTCCTGTGGGGCTACATAGCTTCTCTCTGACCACACCTTTTTTCCCCAGCATTCAGTTTAGTTTTCCATGCCTAGCTAACTTCTGCCTTGCTATAGGTCAAAGCAGTTTTTTTTATTTATTAACCAATAAAAGCAACACATAGACAGAAGGACCTACCACACCATTTCCCCTTTTCTGTTTAAATAAAAAGAAAGGTTTTAATTTTAACATAGTAAAATTACATAAAACAAAACATGTATCAAGCAAGAATTACAGTTACAATATTTATATCTGCTTTATCTTTTATTATAACTAAGGAAAACTATAATTATATATTATAGATAATTATATATATAATTAATAACTATATATTCTTCAACCCAGAAGGATATAATATTACCTAAGCAAACAGAAAGTACATTGTAAACAATTTCCAAAACTATAGAAATGACAGAGACATCTCTCTACATGAATAGTCACCCAAAGTTCTTTTGTAAGTTGAAAACACCTGTCTTCAGCCTACTGGCCCATAATTTCAAAGACCTGTCCATATTGGCAGTTTGTCAGTCACTTTCTTCTGTGTCCTGCATAAAGTCTAGCAGACTCTTTTGTCTAGCAGGAACCCCAAAGGACCATCTCACCTTTAGGTCAAGTTCAGTAGTCATTTCTCTGTGGGTCTGGCATGTCTAGTTCATACAGCATAGCATCAAGTAGTAGAGGCAAGAGCAGTTTCTTACCCAAATGGCTAACCAATTCCATAAGGAGCCTCTTTGATGCCCATCTTTCTCTTGAAGTATATTGGTGCTGCCAGGAGCAGACGTGTCTCATTGTCATGAAAATCCCTAAGTTATTAAAACATTTTAAATGCCATATTCTGTAGTCTTTGAAACATATGAAGAACACCTATCTATCTGAAATGGACATCTAGAAAATCTAACATGACTACAAACTTGACTATTATAGATAATTATCCATTAACAACCTATATTTTGTAATTATACATAACATTTTAAAATGAACTGCACAATCACAATACCTTAATCAAGATCAGAAATATGCATATAACAAAATTGATCTTTAGTATCAGTAAATCAATATTCATATCAATGCAAATTATTCATATCTATATAATATCCCCCTTTAAATGTAAAAGAACATTTATAAACAATATTTGGGAATATGGGTGTAGTTTTTTCCCTCCAAACCTGCTTTGTGCTTTATGGGGGTGCTGTTAATCAGGTCTTTTATGGTGTATACTGTGTGCTATGTTCATCTCAGTCAGCAGTTGAGCAAAGTAAATTTTTACAGGTGCTCACAGCAACCTTTCAAGAGGGTGTGGTCTATCAAACCATATCTGTTTGGAAGGAATCCATAGGGTTCCCATGCCTAAGTACATTTATTTAACAATGTGATCTATTTAGAGATTGTTTATGTCTGAATCTGTCCTATTGTGAATATGTAATTGTTTACTGTCTAGAAGAGCTTTTTAAAATGCTAAGCAGCTTGGTTGTAGCTGCTCTGGATATTGGCTACATGGCTTCTCTCTAACCCTACCTTTGTTTTCTCAGCATTCAGTTTAGTTTTCCCTGCCCAGCTAAGTTCTGCCTTGCTATAGGCCAAAGCAGTTTCTTTATCATTAACCAATAAAGGCAACACACAGACAGAAGGACCTCTCATACCAAGGAAGGGCTGGAACTTCAATCCACCTACTGAAATAAATCCCTCCTTCCTTCAGTTCTTATCAGGGATTTTGTTGCAGCAATGAGTAAGGCTACTTGTGCACACAGAGACTGGCTGTGATTGTTATTCTCATTTGGTAGAATGACATGTCTTGTCCAAGGGCACACAGCCTGGGAGAGTCAACAGTGGGGCCAAAGCATTCTTATTTCGGAGCCCCAACCAACACCACTCACTCCTGCTGCTGTAAGTGTAGGCCTAGGTTTAGGTTTCAGTAGACACATGCAGAGGCATAGCTTGAGTTGAAGCATGCTTGTGTGTATGAAGGTAGAAGGGTGCTAGGGTACTTCTCAGGTTCCCTGTGCACATTATCATGTCTCAGTAGGCGCCTCTTTCACTTTGAGAAGAGCCTTCAGAACGTTAATGGTAACATGGACGAAGATTCCCCCAGGTAACAAGAGCCCCTCTGCACACCCATAGCTGTTTTCTTTCTCTTTCTTTTCCATTTCAAAACCAGAACAACATTGGGCTGAGTCTGCATTTGGTTGGATGGGGATCCTCAGTTTGTCCAAAGGAGTGAGATAGAGAGAAGGAGATAGAGGGGAGAGAGGGAGACAGAGAGAGAGAACAGAATATGGGAGGCCAACTTACACTAGTGAAGATTTGCTTTTCAATAACAAATTTCTATGTAAATGTACCCTGTTGTTTTTAATCTGGAGCTTTCCTGGCATTCACCTCCCAGGGAGCATATTTTATTTATAAGGTCAGCTTTAAGGTGGGTACATTTAGGCTGTGCAAGCCCATGGCAGACTTCAGGGCCCAGTGGCAGGGATGGTAGCTGCAAAGTGACGGATGTAAGTCATACTGTCAAAGGTGACTCAGATGAATCCCAGAGGAGTGACAAGAGGTATTTTGTGTTATCAGGCTATGTGGAGGCCATGTCCCTCGAGAGAAGAATTCCCCAGGTTGCAAGTGGTACTAAGAGAGTGGCTTTCTCGATCCTATTAAAGGTGAGAATGCGCTCAAGGCTGCTGACAGCCAGGAGGGTCCGCTGTTCACTGACAGTTCAAAGATGCAAGCAAACTTTCCCTCCATTGCTGTCATCTTCCCAAGTCTCCAGTGTAGGACAGAGTCACCTGGATGCTTTCCACATTTACTTTATTGTCAGAAAGCGAACTCTGTGCCCTGGGATTTGCTTTTTCTTTGTTTTGTTTCTAATCTCGTTTCTCACTTTTTTATTGTGTTCAGATTGTCAGGTTGCAGGTGGTTGGCAATGCCCTCAATGACACCCACAAAGAGATTCCGACCATGTATCTTTATTCTTTCCACTTCCGTCTCCTCAAGACATCTCATTTGAGACAGTGTAAAACCTGTGTGGGTTTTTAAAAGTCTTTATCTGTGTTAAAAGTACACAACCTCCTAAGTAATCCAAAAAAAAAGTTTTCAAATGTTTTCTGTGGGTCTGGAGCCATGAAAAGCCCCATTGTTTACCCAGGAAGACACTGAACTCAGGCTGGCGATATGCCTGAGGCCACTAAGCAAGTGAGGGAAGGAGGGCCCAGAACGCAAATGCAATGGCAAAGGACACCCAATAAAAATTTCCACTCCCAGGCCTTGACAGATCACAGGACAGCATGAAATGAACCCCCGTTCTGGGACACTCAATTAAGGGAAGAGAGGGCCAGAGACAAGACATGAATGCCAGGTATGGAAAATCCACTGACAAAGAAAGAAAATAACAACTCTTTTCAGATCCTGAAATGATGCTTTTTATTGTAGAAAATCCAGGGAGAAAGCATTTAGAAGGTACACAGAAAGGAGTTTTGAGTTTCTATGTCGCCATCCTGTAGATACATCTAGGTTCCTCTCATGTCTTTCTTTCTAGTTACCAGGTAGGTTTGGTGCAGAGTTGGAAGAGAGTGTTATCCTCCATGTGTTGTGGGGTGAGAAATCACCCAATGAACTCAGTGCATACATAGAGGCATCCCCACCCCAGTGCCTCTGTGACTTTTGCAATTCAGAATCACATTCTCTAACAACAAACATGCCTTAAACCCCATAGATGCTGGTCTTAGCAAAGTAGGTATTAAGGCCTGACCTTTCCCCTACTTTAGAAAGTGTGATGGGGGCTGTGGAGATGGCTCAGTGAGTAAAGGCACCTGCTATTGAACGCAACACCTGAGTTCAATCTCCCTAGATACACACACGGAGAAAAGAAAACCAACTCCCTAAAAGTTGTCCTCTGACCTATGCATGAGAAACTTGGCATATACTGACCAATAAATAAGTTAAGATATAATTAAGATACATAAAAATCATATCCCCCAGTCCCTCAAAACATGACCTTATTTGGAACCAAAGGCAATTCATAGTAATCAAGTCAAGATAAAATCATCAGAGTGGCTACTATTCACTAATGACCTGGAGCTTGTCAAAAAAAGGGTTCTAGAGGAACAGTTGCAGGGGGAAGGTGATACAGAGTTGTAACCCTGCACAATGAGGTCAGGCACATGTAGCTGGATCCCACAGGGATCCACCAAGAGCTGGAAAGATTCAAGGAAGGACTGGAGAACCTGGCCCTCAGTCAACAGAGTTAAAATTGGTCTTCATAACTATAAGCAAAAAGATTTTGGTTGCTACCTGGCATGTGACATTTGTTGCATAAACTCTAGAAAACAAAAACAGCAATATTCTCTTTACATATGTGAGAGCACCAAGTAGCATTTTGGAGGATGATCTTGTTCGGATTGTTTATTGTTGGACAGAAAGGTCAAAGGATATAGACTTAGGGAATTTAAGGCTAGCTGTTCTGCCGCAGGGACCTTAGAAGTCCTTGTAGTATAGCTACAGAGTAGAGGCAAGGCATCCAGTGCCCAGCAAACTTTACACGTGTGAGGAATGAATTTTAATGTGCTGAGATTTGGGGCTTCTTCTTCAGTCTAGACAATCTACATCTCTATCTTCATTCTACCAGGGATCTGGGACTACATATCAGTGATGCCAGAAGAAAGCTGTATCATAAGTCACACTGTGTGCTGTATAATGAGGGCCCATCACAAGAGAATTAAAATAAAATGAAATCAAACAACCTCAATGCTATGGGGGTTGTATGTATGCAAATGCATGTTTGCACATGTGCAGACAAGCGTTTATGTAGCTGTATGTGTGCATGAGCGTGGATGACTGAGGGCAGACTCAGGTCTCTCCATTTGTTTTCCTGATTTGGAGAAGTGTCTTTCACTGTCCTGGAGGTCATCCTTTGGGCTATGCTAGCTGACCCATGACCCAGGATGTGCCCATTCCTTCTTTTGCAGAACTTGGATTAATGTTGTGGTTTCTGTCTTTGCTTGTGCCCTGTTTGTCCTATTTCTAGAGTGAGGACTAGGCACTTACAGCTTTTGATGAATGTGAATCTGATGGGCAACCAAAGGAACAAACCCTCCTATGAAAAAAAAAACATAATCTAGGACCCGAATTAACAATCTTATTCTAAGTGTGTTATTGGCAGATGGCTCCCTAAAACTCTCTAAGACTCGTTTAATCTGGACAAAATGATGATGAAATGATGAGCATTTCACTTTGCACAGGTGGAAACTGTAGATGGTAGACATTTCCTGAACTCACATAGTCAGGAAGAGGTTAGGTTAAAACTTGAACCTCAGTCTAATGTCTTTATTTTAGAAGACGATGTCCCTGGAGCTGAGGAGATGGCTCAATTAATAAAGTACCATACAAACATAAGTGCCTGTATTCAGGTCCTCAAGCCAGATTCCCAGCACCCAGGTAAAAATCTAGACACAGCAGCAATGTACAGTAATCCCAGCTCTGTGGATTTAGAGACCAGAGGATGTTACTGGTCAAGCAACTTAGTTCTAGATTCAGAGAAAGTCTATCAAAAAAAAAAATTGCACATATTGGTCACAAGCATCTGCCTTACCTGGCTACTCTGGCAATGAACTAAGTCATGATTTTCTGGGAGGTGAATGGTGTTATGGTTATTTTTAATGAGGAGCCCATGACATCGACCATATAGAGATATTTGAGTCTCTGGTATTCCAAGCACATGTGCTTATCATCAGTAGGAATTAGAGCAACTTGGTCCTCTTGCTCGGGCTCACTGAAGGACCAGTCCAGTCCTCCACACATGTTCGGCACATAACTCAAACTCCCTCCACCAGCAAATGGACTTTGGCAACCCTAAACGTGCCTTGCTACCCTGGCCTGCATGCCATTTCCTCAGCTCAGTTGCTACTCTCTGATTCTTTCCTCTGGATCAATTCCTACCTAATATGAAAGACTTTGAATCTCAGTCTGTCCATGTAGATAATGGATCTACATGGATTTTTTAAATGTTTCCATGGCTGGCTTTCTTTCCAGGAGTGCCCCTTTCCTTCTGTACCCCAAAGATGAATTGGTCCAGCCTCACCCCACAAGAGATCAGGGCTATGACATATTTACTAGCTAAGACCAGAGTCTAATCTGAAGAACAATGGCTGGGCTGGTATACAGCAGACTCCTACTTAAGAAAGTGAATCTAAACAAACAAACCAAAAAAAAAAAGTTAATCAAAGATGAACTGACTGGAAGTTTGACTTTCTTTTAGCCGATAGGTTTCATGGACCAAAGAATCCTAGTTAGCCTTCTGATGATCACATAGAAATATCAGTCAGATGTATTGGGCCATTTCCCATCAGCCTGTGGTTCTTTCTATCATGGGAAAGTCAGGAGAGTCTAGAGTCTGAGACCCTGCTGCTGGGAACATGTCCTCTGTCCCATTAAGAGGACCCCACCCCAGTAATTACAGGGTAAATGACTTGTTAAAGCCAGGGCCTTTCCAAGCATCCTTGGATGTGGAATAGATACTCCTTGGGCCGTTTATCTCACTTTGGGGTAGTACATATTTTATAGAGAAAGGAGAGCCCTCCAATTAATAGTAATTGTGATCGAAGTAGTAATGGTCGTCTCCAGTCTCACTCCACAAGAGCAGACTGGAAGGCCCATGCTAATTGCCACAAAGAGCTCTGCCTATCTGCAGCACTATATAAATAATAAATTAGAGGAAGAGCGAGCAGCGCAACTGTTATGGTCTTCATGGAGGAGGGATGGATATTTATGGAGTGCTGAAGGCTAAAATTCTTCTCTGAGTAATTATTAGTAAATGCGAAATGTCTACGTTTGTAAGGGAATTTTAATTAAAGGGAAGGTGACTCTCATTATGGGAAGAAATGGCGTTTGGGGATTAACAGGATGGTTCAAGCCAAATGTGTTAGGTCTGACTGGCTTCCCTTGTTGCCACTTGGATGACAGCAGGAAGCCAAACTCCTGTGGGCTCAATTTCTTCTGGGTTTTAAATCAAAGGATATAAAGTAGTTATAATCATGATAAACAAGCTCTGACTGGAATCATGGAATATAGATTGAATGTTGAAAATTCATTTAATTCAGTACTGTCCCATGGGGCTGGGCATTCATCTGACTTTTCTTTTTAAGATTTGTTTTTATTAATATATGTGTGTATTTATTAGTATACTTTTAATTAATGTACATGTGTATTTGTGTGAGCACAGTTTGTATGTAGGTGCTCATGAAGGCCATAAGAAGGCATCAGATTCCCTGGAGCTGGAGTAACAAGAGGTTGTGAGCCACCAGATGTGAAAGCTGGAAACAGAACTCAGGGGTTCCTGAAGAGCAGCAATGTGCTTAACTTCTGACCCATCTCTCCAGTCCCTTGCCCACCCTTTCAAGCTTCAGCGTCATCACATATAAGATGGTCATTAGCATTTTCATGTTGACTATATATGGAGTAAATGAGACCAGCTATGAAGAAAGACAAGGAGCCATTTCTGGAGTATCACAAATGTGTATAATGTCACAACATCAGCTTCTGGCCTGTTGATTTATTTTCTTTGGCATGGCTAATTTGGCATTCACAACTCAGGGTCAAGCAGGGCATGACTCTTGAGTACAAGAAACTCATCAGAAGCAGTCGAATGAGATAATCTTGACAAAGAGCCACTTTTTATTTCCGTGGAATCACACCCCATTTCCTTATGGAAAGTCTTAATATTTATATTTATTGGAAGGGGGGGACAGACTCGTGTAGGGAGCTGATACAAGCCACTTGATCTTTTCCAGAGATTTCTCTACATTTTATATGGAACGACACGTATTTTATAGGGCCTTGAGTTGACCATCTTTCCTTATGGACTCATGGCCAGGAAGACTGAACCAAGAGCTGCAGACATGGAGAAAAAATGACCAAGTAAGTGGTCACAGGAGACTAGTGTGACCCAGGGATGATAGGCCGGTGCCCTCTTCCCTCTCAGGAAGACTAGTGAATTCCAGATTCAGCCCAAGGCTCTCCCTACCATCCACAGAGGAAGCTCTCATATTCCAGATATGTACCTATTAGCAGATGGTTGGAAGTTTTAGCTTAACCTTCAGAAAATACTGTGCAGTCTGACCTTCTGGGTATCTTAATTACTTGTGGACTATCAGTATATCCCAGCATTTAAGGGAGCCTGGCTGTTGGACAGCAGAAGCAGAGTTAAACGGAAGAGGCCTTACATCAGGAAACAGACATAGCAAAGGGAATGGATAAGTTTTAAGTTCATCCAACATTCCAGCAGTAGTTCTGTGGGTCATCATGAATATAGCTCTATTTTCAAAAATTTGAGATTTTGGCATAGGGAGAGGGGAGACTTTGCAGACGAGAGCGAGGGCTAGCAAACCTTTTTATAAAGACTGGACAAGAACATATTTGTCTCTATCGACAAGGGTATTCCTGCCACAAGTATTCATCTCTGCCCTTGTTCCAAACAACCAGAGGACTGATGAAGCAATGGTTACATCTGGGTGCCAGTCAAATCCCGTTTGTGAACACTGAAGCTTGAATTCCATGAGCTTCCCACCTGTCACAAAATAAATGCACTCTGTTTTCCTACTAAAAATTATTTGTTCTCCTATTTTAAAATGTTGATGTCATAATTAGTTCATGAGTTGTACAGTCAGCAATAGTTAGCATTGAACCTGGTAAGCCGTATCTTGGTCTTAGCTCTTTGAAATAGTCAATGTAAGTTAAAAAAAAAAAATGAAAGAAAAGGAAAAACAAACTGAGGCAGATTCAAGTGAGGTTTTTCGTTATGGTTGAAATTTAAATTACATTCTATGGTATCTTAAAATTGTTATTGGCTTGATTAGTTGAGTCATTCTTATTACCAGGACTGACTGACAAGTGAAGAGAGAATCAGCATTGGATGGCCCAATAACAGGTATGCTCGAGCCAGGTCCTGCTTTCTAAGATGCAAGCGCTATCTCTGCTTTAAAGCTGAGGAAGTAGGAAGAGCACACGGAAGACAATTCCACCAGAGCCCTGGGATCCGAATCCAGTTATGTAGGCTTCGCTGTGTTGGTCTTCTTACGTCTTGGCTCAGCTCTGGACTCAGAACCTTACATATCGTGTTTGATTTATAATCTCTGTGCAGATGGAAAACCTATAGATTAAGAAGAAGATTTGATTTTGCATAGCTGATAAAAGCCAGAGCCGGGAAGTAGTATTTGGAACCCACCAACTGCAGGAAGCAATTGTCTGAGGTGGATCTGGTGCTGCTGGTTCATAGTTCTAGCTACTTGGGAGCCTGAAGCAGAAGAACCATGATCACAAGGCCTGCTGGGCTACAGAATGTGGTGAAGGCTGAACGCTGGCCTGAGAAACTTAACGAGACTTTATCTCAAATTAAAGCATCAAAAAGAATGCCAGGTGTGTGTGTGTGTGTGTGTGTGTGTGTGTGTGTGTGTGTTGTGTGTGTGTGTGAGAGAGAGAAAGAAAGAGAGAGAGAGAGAGAGAGAGAGAGAGAGAGAGAGAGAGAGAGAGAGAAAGAAGGGGGGGCTCAACCAGTAACATGTCTACTTTGAAAACTAATACTGAATCTGCTTCCAAGGTCTCCCATGGTGAAAATAGAGATCCAATTTCTCTAAGTTTTCTTTTGACCACAAAACCTGTAGCACACATGTTATTGATTGCCCCCCCTCATAAACAAGCAAACAAGCTTAATTAAAAAAGAATGCACAAGTGTTGGAGACTTAACTTTATAGTGCTTGAACTCTTCTACAGGACTCAGGCTCAATTCCTGGCACCTACATAGTAGCTCTCAATCATCTGTAACTCTAGATCCAGGCGATTCTGGCATTCTCGCTGACATGGGCACCAGGCATACATGTGCTGCACATAAACGCATTCAGGCAAAACATTCATACAAATGAATAAATCTATAAAAAATGAATATTTATTTATTTTAAAAGTAAAAAAACAAAGGCACAATTCATAATGCAGGTTGCAAAACCTGATTTGAGTTCTTCAAAGGTGGGGGTAGCAGTATCGGGATATAGTTCAATTCATAATCATTGCTTGATTCTCAGTACCATGAAAAGGAAAGGAATTTATTGACTTAGTTATCCAGTTACTTTCTCATCTAGATAATTTTAGCTTAGAAGTCTGTATAAATGTGAAAAATGCCTTTGCACAAATTAACAATAGCCAGCATACTTGGACTTCTCCTGGACAGAGACTGTGCAAAGGGCCACACAAAAGTGTTCCTATTACCACCCCAATTCTTTATTATGTTCAAAACCAAGTCTCAGAGGTAGAGAGACTTAGCACTGTGAAGGTGGTTTGCCTCTTTTTATTATTACTTTCTCTCTCTTTTTCACAGGCACACACACACACACACACACACACACACACACACTTTCATAAAGAAGGGTGTGTGTATAAGAGTGCATTTTCCAGATTTAGAATAGAATGGTGCCTGGTGTAGAAGGAGGTACTTAAAATATTTGTTAAATAACTGGATGGACAGATGGATGTTAGTGAGAGCATGTTTTCTGACATACAGTCAGTACAGAATGGGTACACTCAAGTGTCCATAGCTCATGGGATAATGAGATAAGAAACTTAAGAAACCATCCTAAGAAACGGAAAAGTGTGAAGAATCGCCCCCAGTCAGAAAGGACCCAATGAGAAAAGTGAACACTTTGGCATATGTAGACAGCACTGTTGAAATAGAACTGCTTAGAAAAGCCAGGGTTTAGGCTTACAGATACATATGCTCTGTGAGACCAAGTCCACCGTCTGTGGTCAAAATGTGATCATTGTACTGTCGAAGCCACATCATGCTTTCTTAATGTAGTTTAAGCATGGCAGCTTATGAGAAGAGATTCATAATGCATTAGCTCCCCTTGGGATTATCAGAGGGCCCAGAGGGGGAATGCTGGCCTGCCAGGGGAGCAAGACAGAAAAGAAGTCTGCAGACAATCATACCTAGACGTGTCTATGTTCAGAGAGGGAAGGAGGAAAGTAGGAGGGAAGAAAAAAAGGGTGGAAAGAGAAAAGCAAAGAGAGAACCAAAGAAAGGAGGAATGACAGAGGAAGAGAAGGAAAAGGAGAGAATTGGAGGGGATTGTGGATGAGAGCTGGTGGACAGGTGAGACAGTATGCGGTGGTCGCCCGAGACATGGCAGCAACCTCTGGATCGCCCATCACTGCTTTTTGACAAGGGAGAGATAGTCTTCAGAGGTTTGTCGCAAACTTAGCTGGAAGTTGGAGCTACTGAAAACTTGCAGAGGAAGCTGGCTGAGCGAGCTGCTCTCGGGAGATGAGATGGCTGTCACATGTGAAGTTGGTGCCCTTGGTCAGATCACAGATCAGAGCTGCCTGCAAGTCACCAGAGCCACCTTTGTTCCACAGATACTTTTTGTGGTTCCCCCGTGGTCCCAAGGGGAGTCTACAGCTGCAACAGGCAGGCTGTCACAGTGGGGATGAGAGCCCAGTGCTGATGGGCCTTTGAGTCAGAGTCCCCATTTAAAAGCTTACCCAAGTGGGGATAGCAGCGATGGTACTCTTTCAGCTGGCATGCAAGCATACACTATCACAAGCACACACTCATTAACACGCACATGCATGCAAAAACTCAAGCATGAATAATGGCACCTGCACAGCTAAACATTAAAATGTACAGATTCACGTACACAGATAGTTCACGCTCACTTACACATGCATTCTTACGCCACCCACATGCACATTGACATGCATTCCCGTATGTAAACTGCCATAAATACATAAGCAAAAACTCACATTCCCATATTTTCCAGTACATACACATGTAGAATATGCACATTTATAATGAGCATGCTTATCATATGCAGTACAAACACAGACATACAACCACCTACAAATGCTCATGGTTACACACATTCATGCACTCATACCCGGACACTCAACCACAGATACACCTGAACAAACCCCAGAGAATGCCTCTGAACATGTCAATTCCGCACCTCAGAACTTCGTTTTCTGTCAAGTTAAGATCTCCCAGGACATCCTCATGAGCAAACTTCGCCAGGCTAAAGTGTTTCTGCTATGTCAGATACATGCCTTGTGCAGCCAGTACAAGTTTTTCTGCCCGAGAAACAAAACAAAACAACAGCAAACAAAATAAAAAAAATCTTGAAGAACATGTCAGTCCAATGCTTGGAAAAGCTGGGCAAGAGCTGGGGGAAGGGCCTTGTTTCTGGTCAATAGCGTGGCCGTTTGTGTGACTGCTCTTCTTCCCCCGCCTGCGTATTATTCAAATCCATACATTGTGTTTGCCTTTTGTGTCCAGCTTCCAACAAGTCTCCCTTTGTCCCCATCACAAAGGCCAATAAACTCTGCGTGGAAAGTGAGGTTCAGGGGCTGCTGGACATTATGACTAATTGCCGGGCAGTTTGTATCCTTGAGACCATGAACTGATATTGGGAGACAATGGCAGAGAGGGAGTCCATTGAGTACAGAGAGCCCCCTGGTAACCTCACGGGGGCTGAGATGGGCAACAAAAAGGCTATTGAGAACAGTGGCCCTGGCTGAAAACTGTGAGGTGGGGGGAGCGGGTGGCATGACCACATGGCTAGCCTCCAATGTGGCTTTTGTTTTCTGGACAGTGAAAGCTGGCACACAGAGGAGGCGGAGTTGTGTTTATCTTTTGGAGGGATGATGGAGATACGGTTGGCGAGTTGAAATGATGGATTCCCAATGTGCGATGGGATGATTGGATGTCCACATATTATTGTGGAATGACACCACACGTCCACACACTGTCACCAGTCACATTTAGCATTTGTGTGTGCCCGTTGGGGGTAAGGATGACAGCACTTAAAATCTACCCTCGTCTCAGATTCCAAGCTAGAGAATACAGTACTGCTGATGACAGTCACCGTGCTGCACATGAATCCTAGAAGTTGGTCATTGTAGGAAGTTGAGGGTTCACGGAGATGCAGAGAAGCCCTCGCCAGCCCCACCCTGACTCATGAGTGTGAACATAGGCCTGCTTTTACTATAGCCGTGGGTAATGGCAATGAGTATTAAAGGTACATGAGAGTGAAAGCCACCACTTTGGTCTGGGTTCTGTCTGTTTTACCTCAGGGACGCCTGTCCACCTGGGGTGATAATGATTTGGGGCCTGCACAAATCCCCATTGTAAACGCCCCAGGGTAGAGTGATTACTCCCCCAAAGAAATGCTGGAGGAGACACCAATGGGGACAGAGAAGACCCTGTGTTTTCTCTTTGGTCCTTTCTTTCATCTGTCTTCTTCTCATTTAATAAAACAAGTAGATGTTACAATGATTCCCTTTCCATGAAACACCCATTGCATGTCTCTCATTGGAATTTAGTACATGTAGTATTCAACTGTGTAGTGTTAAGACTGTCCTGGATTTCTTAATAAAAACCAAATTAGATTGTATTAATGTCAGTTGTGTTTCTCTGGAAAGGTGGGCTTCCAACAGAAGTCCATGAACGGGTCTTCATTCCTGCATGAATTCTCTTACTTTGTTTTCTTGTCCATAATTACTCATTGCCATTGTCCCTGTCCTCTGACACATTCCTGCTGGTGTATGAAGACCGGATGGTTCCGGTGCTGTGTTTGGAAAGGGGCTTGAGAAAGACATTCCCTTATGTTAGGAATATAAAAAATCCATGAAACTTATCAAACTAGGACATGGTATTTAGGGTAATCTGATGTCATGTGTTTGGGTCATGTTTTCTCATATTTGGCTCCAGAATAAACTCTATTGTATACCTTTGGAGGTGAGAACTATGCTTTATGCTGGCAGCCTTGTCGTCCATCCCAGAGCTAGCTTCCTGAGATAATAAACTCTCCTCACTTGGCTCCATTGCAATTTGCGTGTCTGTAATTTACCTCATGGTACATTCTTATGCAGGCCAAGGTAAACGGAAGGCTTTAAAAAACACAAACAAATGCCCCAAACTCAAGTGTGATGGACCACTCATGGACCCAGAGCCCTTGGCAGGTGCTTTAAGGAATCATCAAGCTGATAATCCAATTTTCAGAAGTTAATTACACAGAATAATCTGTCGAATAGACATGGTGTATGGGTCTCCCTTGTCATTTAAAAATTCCATCACGTATATCTCTCCAGGCTTAGTGCAATTTGCTACTGGTCCCCAGGGTCCCTGAGTCTTGACCACTTGTCAACCTCATCCCTGCTTCCGCACTTTAGCCAAATGAATCTTCTAAGATGCAAAGCAGACCATACATCTTGCTTCCTCTTCTAACCTCTCCTGCATGGTTTGGCACCTCCTTGTCTGTCCTCGCTTCCCCCAGTACCGTCTTTCACGGGCCTGACACAGTGACATCGTTTCTGTTCAGGATTCCCACTGGCACTTGAACTATTTCTGTCCTGTAGAACATATCGTATCCTCAACCTCTGTCCAAAGACAAAGAACCTCCCATCTGGAGACCTCAGTCTTCCTGGAGTCTCCCATTCTCTTGCTTGATTCTCACTTGGCCTCATGCCTTCGCTTTGGTCTTGCCCCACGGGAGAAGCCTTACATCCCTTTCCTTAGAAGTCTCAAATGCTGTGTCTTTTCCAGCTGACGCAACAAAGATGTTAAATTACTAACTTGCGTCCCTTTTCACTTGGGAGCATAGCCAGGCATGAACTCCCCAGCTCAATCAGTCAGAGTGACAGAGGGGTAAGCAGAAGAAACACAGTATCAACCCTATCATCAGTACCTTTTTAGTTCTGGAAAGGGACACAGTCCAAGAACAAGGAGTGAAGTGGCATAAACTCAGGCAATAATATATGCTCTAAGGAAACACAGGAAAATGGGCTATAAATCAACAAGGGGCCAGAAAAGCTGGGGAAGCCCTTGGACTAAGTGGTCAGGAAACCATTTCTGGAAAGATGACAAGTGTCCTGAGAGCTGATGGATGGAAAGGGAACATCTGTGTGTGCCTCCAGGGCAATGTGTGCTCAACTATGTCTATTAATACTAGTGCAAGAGGACATTTAAAATACAGATCCTCAGTTCCTTTTCATAGACATTCCGATTTGGGAATTGGAGAGATGACTCAATAGGTTAAGAGTACTTGCTGCTCTTGCAGAGGTCTTGAGTTTGGTTCTTGGCACCCATGGATGGCAACACAAAACCATATAATGCCAGCACCCGGGAATTCAACACCCTCTTTTAGACTCTAGAAGCATCAATCATCAATACACACACAAGTACAAAATCACAAACAGAAGCAGAGAAACACACAATTAAAAGTTAAATAAATCACATTTTCTTTTAATGCTGGCCAGAACCTAAGCCGGCTTTCTCTGGTGCTCTGGGCCTCCTTGCTCTTTCTCTGAAGCGCTATTCATGGTCCACGCTGCTGGCCTCCCTGTTAGATTCACTCAAATGGCATGACCCCTTTTCATTGTTTTCTCTCTTCTCTTCCTCCAGCCAGTGTTAGGATTTACAGCTTGTCTGTTCTGGAGTTTTCTTTTAAACTCTAATAAAACTCACCTCAAGGTTCAATGTAATAATAATGCAAATAAATCTGACCAAATACAATCTGGAAAACATCCTGATTTCAATGGTTTAAATGAATATCAGGCCTTTTATAATTAACTCTTCATTTGACTTTAACGCCTGATTAAAATTTGTGACGAATTGATCCAAGGGATCACATTTACTAACAGAAGCAAGTCTAGAAGTGAGGGCTTAGCCAGTCAAGCAGTCAATCATTTGGCCATCTGAGTTTTCTTTTGACTTCTGTAGGTAGCCACAGGACTGGTGTTGTAGGTAATAGGATCTGGGCCACACTTTTGAAAGAGTCTGTATTTTTGTGAACAGTAGGGGCCGAGTACAATAGTCCTTGTTGTGGAAGTGAACTGAGAGAGAGAACGGAACAGTGAAAAAGGACTTGGAGAGGGTTAGATTCCGAGAAAGCCTAGGTAGAGAGTCGTGGCTCTGCTCTACAAGGGAAAATATTAGAGTGTCTTTTAGGATTTGGGGTCTGAACAGCTGGGCAAATAAGATTTCCAATTACACAGACAGAAGGAGCAAGACAAGGAGACGATTGGCCATGGAGGAGTTGCGTAACGAGCTTCTCCAGAGCGTGTTAGCATTGAAATTCCTAATAAACAGCCAGAGGAAGGTGTCGGAGACATACAGTGAGATGCACTTGGGCGTCCAGCTGCATTTTTGCAGTGGGGAGAGCTGGTGGAAAAAGTGAGCCATCCACAAAGAGGAAGATGATTTTGGGTGGGGGGAGCTTTAATAGTAAAAGCGACGGTAGCAAAGCATGATGGGAGGATCCTCACATGTTAAGGGAGGCCATGGATGAATGAATGGGTCTGGGCAGGGTGGATGGATGAGTGAGCCAATTATGCAAGCCCGAGTTTCCAGAACAATGCTAGCTGCTTCATGGCATGGCCACTGCCAGAGTAATCTTTTAGCCTCATGGTGAACTGATTGCCACTGGCTTATCAGAGGAGTGGCTCAGATCTTAATGTCCTTGTGGAAAAATAGCCATAAATTTTGCTTTCAGGACAGGATGTTTCCAGGTGTTTCCTGGATGTGCCAGGTGGACTGATGAAACACTTCCCAGGGAGGCTTGGTACTTTCCTCATCCAGCAGGCAAGGCCCCGGTGAAACCTTGCTGTGTGTTCAGGTCTGATGCCCCCATCCCAGTCTATCAATTGGTACTGTGGTTCCTCCAGATAGTTTTTAGGGACAAAAAGGGGACTGAGTTTTTCAAAATGTCTGCTTTCATAGTTTCCATATTTCTATATTCTCTCTCGTTCTCTCTGGTGTGTGTGTGTGTGTGTGTGTGTGTGTGTGTGTGTGTTTGTGTGTATGAGAAAGAGTATGTGTGTGTGAGAGAGAGGGGAGGAGAGGGAGGGAGGGAGAGAGAGAAAGGAAAATCAGTGTTGAGTAGCATTTGCCTTGAAACCATCCACTTTTTCTGTGAGAAAGGCTCTCTCATTGGTCTAGAACTTAGCCAATTCGGCTGGAGGGTCTGCCCATTTTACAACTGCCAGGTCACAATCATGCATGCCTTCATGTGTTTTTCCATTGTTTTATGGAGGTTCTGGGCATTGAACTTGGGTCTTCATGCTTATACTGCTAACACCTTACTAACTGAACCATCTCTGCGAATGCTGTGTTTACCTTCCGATATCCTCAGTATTAATTCCATCCTCATGACTTCTTTTTTTTTCCTAAAAGGGAAATTAAAAAGAAAAAATAAATTGAAGAAATCAAAACATAAGTAACAACAACCCAAACCCTTCCATTTTGTCTCTTGAAGAAGCCAAAAGCCAACAGCACTTAATCTGGTGCCATGTTCTCTGAGCTGTGATTTTGGTGTGGCTCTGAGTTCCGCACCTCTCTGTGCCTAAACAGTGTTCTTTGAAGTCAGCCTCATCAATAAATCATCCTGGAGATGGTTCACAGGCCCAAAATAATGAATAATAATTAGCGATATTAAAAAAGTGATATTTTTCCTGCAATTTGGAAATTAATGTTTATTTTGGGGGGCACCTCCAATTTCATCAAATAAGTGATTTCTTCCGTATAGTTCTCTTGCTAATCTGCACACGGGCACCTGAAGGCTGGCAGGCTTGGTGTAGCTTCCTTGCCAGTTTATTGATTTTGTTAGAAAAGAAACTCATGACATTTTAACAAAGAGTGACCACATGTGAATAAAATCCTGATTTGACTTACCTATTATAGATAATTATCATGTGGAAATCATTGTCCGAGTCCTTTGGACTTATCATCACCTAAACAAAGCTGTCAAAAGTATTTTTTTGAGAAATCTGGTGAGAATTTGAAAACTGTGTATCTTGAAAGAATGAAGCAGGGAAGGCCTGTGAAATCATGTCCACTTCGGATGTCATGGCTGTTGCAAGTATGAACCTCCAGCAGCTGTGGTCATCTGCTGAGTATCAAGCCATTTAACAATTCCAACCTGAAGGGAGGAGGAGCTCCTGAGGGCCCATATCTACTTCCACAGCTATTAACAGTTGATGTCTATTGAAAAAGGGACGGTCACTTTTCTTTGGGGGGTACAGTCATAGGAGGGCTGTTTGTGCCCCAGTGGATCACCCCATGCCTGTGTGCATATAGGCAGGGCTAACTGTATTTAGAAGGTGAAAAATAATAGAAAATAAGACAATGAAGTTGGGAGGGAGATGCATGGGGGTCTTGGAGGATGGGAGCCGGACTGGAAGGGGACTGAGCAGTACATACAATCAAAATATGTTTTATGTATGAGGTCTTCAAAGAGTAAGTAATAGATGTAACATAGGAAGGAAATTTAGACAAAGAAGTAGCAACATGCATTTCCTTTTACTATACAGGTGTTAGTATATGGTGACATATACATATATATGGCTTTATATGCTTATATGTTTTAGAAGAACAAAGAATGATGTAATATTTGATATAATATGGCATACCATTAAAGGAGAGTACCAAATTTTGGCATCTATTTTTCTTGAAATAATTAGAAACAAAATTAACTTTGTCTAAAAGTTCCCTATTCTTTTCCTATTTTCCCACCACCAAAAAGCTATTTCTTTTCAAATTTTTACATTTATTAATTTTTTATGTATATGAGTGTTTTGTCTGTATATGTGTATGTATATCTTGTGCATGTAGTCCCAGAGGCCAGAAGAAGGCAACGCATCCCTTGGAACCGGAGTAACAGACAGTTGTGTGGTATTACATGGGTGCTGGGAACCAAGCCCCAGATCTCTGCAAGAACAACAGGTGGTGCTAAGCGCTGTGCCATCTCTCCATCCCTGCTCCCTCTCTTCCTGCAGGCTGTGTCTCTTAGGTGTTACATTTCCTGGCTATGGCTGAATGAACACCAGCACAGGCCCTTTGTCCGGGCCAAGTGCTTTAGGGAGAATTGGGGATACAATCAGACTGAGACCTCGTGGCCTTTCTGTCATTGAGCCAAATATCATTCTGGATAATGTCCTTGAGTAATTTTGACTAATTTTCATCCTAGCCTCAGTATACAAATCTCTGTACGCGTTGATTGGCAAAGTCAGTCATACAGCAGTGTAGTGAGGACTGCCGTGGGCCCCAAGGAGTCAGGGATGAACAGGAAATGCTTCCACTTCTTGGAACTCTCAATTTAGACTTTAGAATAATTAAATAATTGAGAGGGAATGTTCAAAAAAAACTATAAATAGATCCTTGACTTCTGCTTTTCATTTCTTCACTTCATAGCATGAGGCTGATTACATTGGATCACATCCGACAAACTCATAGGGTATTTTCCCCTTTGGTTTAGAGTTTTTTCTCCCTGACACAGCCACATAATGCTTCCTAATTGGCTTGACTCTACAATCAATGGTGTGAAACCGCAGGGCCATATGCTTGCCAGGCATCTTATGAAGAAGATTGGAGCTGATTGTTTGCTGTTTGATAGGATTCTCTCTCTCCTACTCTTCTGGTCAACTTAATATATCCACAAAGGTGACAGGACGGACTTTCCTGTGATGGACATATCTTATCCAATGCTTAGTGCTCTCTTGGAGATCCTTTCTCCCAGAGAAAGAAACATCTGCCAACATCCCACGTGCTTTGGAGTTCTTCACTTTTTATGTCCAGGACCCGTGTAGACCCTTATGGAATTATGGTACCAACTTCTTTTCTTTTTTATTTTCTTGTTTGTTTTATTCGAGGAGAGATCTCACTATGTAGCTCTGGCTGTCCTGGAACTCACTATGTAAACCAGGCTACTGGCCTCAAACTCACAGAGATCTGCTTACATCCAGCCCTGAGCCACTACAACTGGAACCCAACTTCTATTATTAAATTGAACATCCTTAGGTCTTTATCTAGTTCCATCCTTGACCCACTGTGTGCCTGTGACTATAAGGATACATACCTTAGCAATTCCATGTGGACATTCTGCAATCATTGAGCAGTTCCCGAAGGCAAATAGTCAAGTCAACTGGAAATCCATTTTGTAGCCAAGGGGTGTACAGCATGGCTTCTGAATTGTGTGTTATAGGGTAAGGCTGATATCTACTTATTCATGCATTTACTAAGTGATTATATCACAGAGAGCTCTCAGCCATGCACCTTTTAAATAGCCCAGTATTCAACTGAACCCAGCTCTGACTACTCTTGGTAGTCAGACCCAGGCATCAATAATCTTTGACACTCTCAATTCAGTCCATGTTAATCATCATCATCATTACTATGTATCTCCAAAATTCTACTGCTGGGAGATTAGTCATCTTCATGTCTTTGCCTGCCTTGAATATGCCTGGCTATAGCATTTAAGTTCCTGCATCCCAGGAAATTCCTGTTGCAGTCATGATCAAACCCACTGCTCCTCACATCTAAGCTCAAACATCGGAGCCAGCCTGAAGTCCTCCGCCACATCGACTCTTTACATTTAACTAGTTATCAGACACAAGCTGTTCTTAGGTTGAAAAAGAACCCAGGTGAGCCTTCATAGATCCATTTGAACTTCATTGACCGGTTGGCTTCCAATGGCTCTCCCATGATGACCTACTGTGCTAGCTCCATTCTGTTGCTGTGACCAATGCTGTGACCAAGAAAGACTTAACAGAGGAAAGGGTTAGTTTCCTCTTGCGCTTCCAGGTCAGAGTTCAGGACTGAGGGAAGTCAGCGCAAGAACTTAAGGCAGATCTTGAAGCAGAAACCAAGGAGGAACATTGCTTGATATCCATTGGATAGTTCTGGTTCATATACTCAGCTAGCTTCATTGTACTGCCTAGAACAGTGATTCTCAACCTGTGGGTCGCAGCCCCCTTGACAAACCTCTATTTCCCAAAATATTCACAATTCGTAACAGTAGCAAAATTACAGTCATGAAGCAGAAAGAAAAATAGTCTTATGGTTAGGAGTCACCACAACATGAGGGACTACTGTATTAAGAGAAGCATTAGAAAGGCTGAGAACCACTGTCCGAGAACAGCATGCCTAAGGATGGTGCTGCCCACAGTAGGCCAGGTATCCCTACACCAACTGATAGACAATCCCTCAAAGACATACTCAGGGGCCTACTTGATAAGCACAATTCTCAGCTGAGACTTTTTTAATCTGGACACTGTAGATTGTTTAAGTGGAGGGTAAATACTAACGAGGCACCTATAACTGGCTATTGTAGGACCCTTGGGCATGAATCACACACCCTCGTTCCGGTTCCTCTGACCCTCCTGCTTTCTAATAGGGCAGGTGAGGGGAGAGCCCAAATGTCTGCATTTCTAACTTCTCACACTCATACTTTAGGCCTTGGGGTTCAAAGCATAGTGTTTTTTTTTTTTTTTTCACATCCAGATCCATTTGGGAGATGGAGCCTGCTGGAGATTCCAGAAGCATGTAGGTCACGCAGCAATGACACATTCCTGACCAGGTCCTTTTGTGGATGACAGAGTCCTACATCAGCAGGAAAGCCCTGGCACCAGACAAATGCATTGTCCAGTGACCAGCTCAGCTGTGAGCTCTTTGTACCATCCTAACTCCCATCCACAACCATCAGTCATAAAGCAAATGCAGACTCAGTTACTTTGGACTGATGGTTTGGGTTGGGATGCCCCTGGCTTGTGATTTGAGCTGTGATGCCGTGGCATCATCCCTCCTGCTTAAGATATCAGCATGCGCTGGATTCTCCACCAGCCCAAGCAGAGCAATGCCCCCAAACAGCTGGGAAATTGCCCCTTCCCAATCTTCACCTGTTCTACATGTGACTGTTAATACATCCACAGCTTGTTTCCATCCTGGGTTATCCTCAGCCATCTGCTCCTTGCCTGGTGGTTTTATAGGAGAAGTAGGTATCCTGCCTACAGTGGTCCAGACACTCAGGACACAGACATAAGGAAATGCAGTTCCCTTCACAAACCCCATTAGGTATGAAAGAAGTTCCCTGATGACTTCAATTTGAACAAAAACTCACCTAATTCTAATAATTCACATAATTTGGTCTCTCCTCTATAGGAGACAGAATCCTCATTGATATATATCTCAAGGAAAAATAGCTTACACAGTTCTTGCTTCCCCCCCACCAGCTCCCATGTTCTTAAGATATGCATACAGTTTGCCATGCGCATGGGCCACTCACAACATGTATTACTCTCCCTGCACCAGTGAAGCTGCCGAGGGCTCATTGTAGCTGCTGCCCCCAAACACCTTAGCTGAAATTCACCGTACACATTGTGAATTCATGTCTTCCTTGAAAAGGAGTTGAGGTGCAGCTTCACTGGGTCCTGTGTTTTGTGGGTTTCTGTTTTACAAGATTACAGTTAGTTAACAGTGGGCAGTGCCACCTGAAGACCCAACTAGAGACACATTGCACTGGAAACTTCTCCGAGGATTGTTAGCAACATCCAGTTCCTCAAAAGCTTTTGGTCTGTGGACCTCTGTTCTCTACCTAGTGGGCAGAAGGGCACTCTTTGTCCTAGGAGCTGCTTCCACATGGTAGCTTGCTTTATCTGAGTGTGAAGCAACAAGAAAGAGTCTGTTAGCCTGACAGAAGTCAGACTCATTTGAATCGCCCCACAGGTGTAAGAACCCATCACTTTTGCCTTATCTTGCTTGTTTGAAGCAAGATATAAAGTCAGCCATAGTCCAAGGAAGAGAGGTAGGAACTCTGGGATCAGAAGTCACTTGGGGTCATCTGAGAAGCTCATTGCCACACCCTCAGATTAGCCATGACCCTTTTTCATAGGCTTGTATAGCACCCTGTTCTTAGGAGGACAAAACCTCTGATCATTGATTTTATGCATCAGTTTGACTAGGTCTTAGTACCACAGTGTTTGGGAAAATACCATCCTTAATTTCACTTGGAGGTATTTTTTTTAAGTGAGATTGAATTGAAATCGGTAGATTTTGTGCAAAGCATCTTGTCTTCCCTGAGAGGGCTCTCATGTGAACAATAGTCGCAGAGCTTAAAAAGGCCCCCCACTCCCCAGAAAGAAACAAGTCTTCCCCTAGGCTGCACTATGACTTGACCAATGGTATTAACCCTCCCATGTCTCCATGACGACAACCCGCTTCGCAGATATCAGACTGGCTGGCCCACACTCTTATGTGAGAGGATTCTCTAAAATCTATTTTCCTTTCTTCCCTGTCGCTTCTATTTATCCCAAGCCCCAGATGTTTCCTGGCTATGACTGTGACACCCTTCCATCATCTTTTGACATCCTTTGGCCAGGAGGAAACCTGCTTCCAGTTACCCTGTTCACACATGGAGTGAGTCCCTTCCCACAGCCTTCTTCAACCTTCCTCTCCTTTCTCATGCATCCCTTCAGCAGCTTGATCAACAGAGCACTGTCTTTACTGAACTGTTTAATATCTGGACAGCATTTGTCTTTCCCACAAGCTTCTATTCGCTGTGAGCCTGCTACCATGTTTGCCTTGTTAATGGCAATTCTCTCTGACACTAAAGTGCACTGGATGAACATGGGTAAATATCACGTGTCCGTGGGAATGTAATGCTATTGATTGATATCTACATTGTACCAGTTAGTCTGCTGTAAGTAATGCTTTAAAGTTACTTAGTCACATACATAGGTATAAGATTGAATCTCCTACAGTTTTGGAAGAAATGTCTAGGCTCTGGACACTGGATTTTCCCATCTAAAAACTGTATCATTCTGTGAAAACACAGGCATGCTATCTCTTCTAAGAAATGTCAACCCAACCATCTCTTTATGTTTTAAAAAGTTGGTCTTGGTGAGTAGAGTTCCTTTGAAAAAATGTATTTAAGATTTCCTTTATAAGAGAGAAACATAAAATTCCAGTGGACATTAGCTTGGAGGATGCGGTAGAGGCCAGAACTGGATCATTGATGTGGAAGCTCTTGAGTTGTCCCAATGAGTCAATTCACTGCTAGGTGATCCAGCATGTCGCCCCTGAATGACACCAGAGTCTTCCCTTTCTGGTGAAGCTTGTCCCCACTCTCATTTTCTCCAGCTTTGTCTGTAGCACAGGCTCAAATGAGTGATGGAACCAGAAAACAAAGACTCCAAAACCAGGAGATATTTATCCTCCAATATATGTTAATGTTGCTGTGTTAAAGTTGTAACATCTAGGCTCAGGGAAGGAGTTGGGGCAGGGGGCTCAGTCTCTAGAATTAGAAATGACACAGAAAATAGGGTAGGGTTATTAATGTCTCATTCGTTGTTATAAAATCATTTGGGGACCACTTCCCCAAGATCTGTCTCTACTGATAACTTACTATAAGTCATATTGATTAGAAGTTTATCTAGACCAGCCCTGGCTTTGAAGTCTAATCATTTGTGGCCACATTGCCTCCAAAGGTGCAATACTTAGAAGTACTATATGGGTCCCTAGGGAGTCCACAGTGACAACATCCTGTCCTCAGGCCCAGGATTGCAAAGTGTTCTGTAGGGGAGGGTAATTTCTGTGCTGTGTAGGAACTGCATGTCTCAAGATTTAAAAAGTGATCTCTTAGCCTGGGGGCGGGATTGTGTGTGACATGATCTCATGATCTGAGGAGTTGATAGTATCACGTGGAAGGTGGATCTACAACAGAACAGACGAGAACAGTTAGCACATGGTCTAGCCAAACCTCTTTTTGTGGCCTGAGAGCATCTCGGAGGCAGGTGTCCAGTCAGGGAAGCTCTACCTAGAACCTTTCACCAGACCTGTTTTAATGCCCTGTGGGGCACCCCTTAAGGCAAATAGAAAAGAGTACTTCCTCTGACTGGGAAGGATATCACACAAACAAAGCTAAAGAGAGTCAAAGGTAATATGTGACAATTTCATATGAGTTTCTCAAACACAGTGAAGCCAAGTTGAGATGGGTGAGTATAGCACAGATGTCACACACCTTGGACCTTCTGATATTTTGTCAAACTAGCTCAAGATAGGCCACATCAGCACTAATATGAACACTAATGACACACTTTCTTGAGAACGGGAGTTGGCTAGTCATTTAATGCCTGTGTTACTTATCTAAACCACCATGATGCCAATCAAATATTCATCTTATTTGAAGGCAAAGCAAACTAGCTCTCAGAGAAGACCAGAAACATGACCAGGATCAAACACCTCATGTGTACAATGGTAAGCCAGAGATTCAACCAGTTATGTTTGATATTGAAGATCAAGTTCAAGAATACTCTTGAGCCATGAAATATTCTAGAAAAAATGTAGTATTTTTTTCAATGATCTTCAATACAAATTCTTAAGAATCATTTCTGTCAAAAAAAACTTTATAGCTTTCTGTTTGCTTATTTCAGGAACTGGATAGTCACCACTTCTCAAGATTGCCCAGTTTACTGTGAAACTGGAAATGCGAGCAATGTAGAGCACATACAACATACATTCATATGACCTTTTAAACAACCTATTACCTGCCTGTCCTCTATCTACACACACACACACACACACACACACACACACACACCTCTCAATATATCTGTCATCTGTCTATCACCTATTCTGTATCATCTTTCAATATCTATCTATCTATCTATCTATCTATCTATCTATCTATCATCTATCTATCTATCTATCTACTATCTATCTGCTATCAATATATATCAGCTATTTATTATCATGTTTTGTGATAATTAAAATAGCAATTTGTAAATAGATTATATTAATCTTTTACAGTACCTGCCAGAAACAACTTTGGAGAATTTTCTCTTTCTTTCTTTCTTTCTTTCTTTCTTTCTTTCTTTCTTTCTTTCTTTCTTTTTTTCTTTCTTTCTTTCTTTCTTTCTTTCTTTCTTTCTTTCTTTCTTTCTTTCTTTCTGAAGTAGGTGCATTTATACCTTTGTGAGTTCAGATAAATCATTCTGTGAAAATATTCCTGAAAGGGTTTTGTCATCTCTGCTTCATCAAGAATGTCTTTAGAATGGCAGCTTGGCAAATTATGCCCAGTAGTCAAAGTTTTTTCATTTCTTTTTCAAATCTGTTTTTGTAAATAAAGTTTTATTGGCATACAACAAAACATCTATTTATGTATATCTATGGCTTTTTTTGAAACTACAATGGGCAGAGTTGAGTAGTCCTGACAGACACTGTCTAGCCCACAAAACCAAAAGCACTTACTCCTTGGACTTTTCGAGAATGTGTTTGTTGCCCTTTTTCCTAGAATATAAATTTTAGTAAACAACCCCAGGGAGTTGATGCTGACACTGTTACCAGCAAATACACTGATAAAATCTGGGTTTTATCCATGATTCTGTACAGCAGACAGGGTGCTATGATGGGGGTGGGGGGAATGACACATCTTGTCCATTGAGTAGAAATGTTCTGATAAAACTTTATTTACAAGATCAAAGAGGTAAGCCAGGCGGTGGTGGCGCACGCCTTTAATCCCAGCACTTGGGAGATAGAGGCAGGCGGATCTCTGTGAGTTTGAGACCAGCCTGGTCTACAAGAGCTAGTTCCAGGACAGACTCCAAAACCACAGAGAAAGCCTGTCTCGAAAAACCAAAAACAAAAATAAATAAATAAATAAAATAAAAAAAATTAATAAGTAAATAAATAAATAAATAAATAAATAAATAAATCGAAGAGGTATTGGCACTGAGACAAGTCAAGAGGACAAGGACAGTGCAGAGGAAGTGTCTAGGGCACATCACAAGGTTGAATAAGATGTCCGGACTTCATACCACCAATTGAAATAAACAGCACACTACAAACATATTCCCGTATTCAAATGCCTGGACTACACTGGCTGCTGTTGGATTTGGCCAGGAGATTTGTGCTATCCTCAGGGCTTCCTATTAATCTCTCTCCAGTAATAATCATAGAGGAAATGCTCACTTTTCATGGGTACATTTATAGTTCTTCTGATCAACCAATGTTTGTTAGTCATTGTTTAAAAGCCGTTACTAAGAGTTATCTGCTTGAAGCTTTTGAGCGTTTTGTTTTATCCTAAAGTAAGCTATGCTGTGTACTGTGAAGCGTGGATACAACACAAATACATACACAGACTGTGTGAAGACTGTTTTTATATATGAATGTGTGTGTGTTTGTGTAGTGTGTTGTTAGTGCACATAATGTGCGTGTGTTTGCACATGTGTGGGTGTATGAACATGTGCAGATACATGTACATGTTTTACAGCCATGGTGTTGCCTGAGGCTGATGTTGGAAACATCTTTCTTGATCACTCTCCAACTTGTCTATGGAGACATTGTCTCTCTGTACCTAGAGCTGGCTCAGTATGGTTAG
>NC_022011.1:24137561-24153718 GCF_000317375.1 Microtus ochrogaster | reverse complement strand
GTCTTTTCTATGGAGACATTGTCTCTCTGAACCTAGAGCTGTCTCAGTATGGTTAGACAGATTGTAGCATAGAACTCGTCTTACCACCCCATTCCTCTAGGCATAATGAGAGTCCAGTTTGGGTGTGCTGCCACACCCACTCAGATGTCACAGGTGTTCTGAGAACCTAAACTCCTGTCCTTACACTTATGTGGCAAATGCTTTAGTCCCTGAGCCATCTCTCTAGCCGGAGATGATTTTTTTTTAGTTTGCATTTATAAGAATACTCTAGTAACTCCATTTCCTTCACCTACATCAAATATGAAAGTAAATCCAACTACTAACCTTCCCAGGGTGGGAGGCTCTTTGTATTAGAATCTGGGGACATCTATGAGCAAAGAAAAGATGAGTCTATAAATGGCTCCTACTTTCTGTTCTCTGTCCCTTTGTCTGGGAGAAGCAGCCCCACCTTTACAGGACTGATGGCATATTTTAAATGACCTAAGAAGCAGGGCGCATTAATGTCATGTAGAAAGGAAATGTAAGTCTGCAGCATCCTATGGCCCATGAGTGGTGTATTCAGTCTGTGACATACTACGGCCTCCATAGGTAGGAACCTTCTCCTCTAGTGTGTTCTCCTGATGTGTCTCATATGATAAAGTCTGGGGAAGACTCCGCATTCACCACAGAGAATATTCTGCAAGAAGGAAGAAGGCTTAAAAAGATCCGGGTAGATGAGGTTAGTTCACGGATACTATTGACTTGGTTGGTTCTGGGGTCCCTGCTAATCATGTTCTGTGCTTTGGAATGGGTGGAAGCTGCTGAGTACCCCTCTTGGCAGCCATGGTGAGAAAGGAAAAGAGGGTTGAGGAAGGCCACGGAGGAAGGTGCTCACTCGGTGTGAGAACATGGTAACTGGAAACAGCCTTCCTCCTGGCCAAAGGAAGTACCTAAAGATGACGGACGAGTGTCGCAATTATAACCAGGAAACATCTGGCAGGACCAGGAAACGGATGGAATTTGGACATAGGCGCATCTGTGGACAGTAGAGTGGGATCCAGGAGTACGAAGACATTTCAGCTTTGTGATGAGATATCAAAAAAAAAAAAAACAGAAAATAAGAATACCAAGCTATCTAATAGCCCATGTTCCTTTTCAAAACATTAATGCCTGCATTTTTGTTTTAATTATTACTTGGTTAGTATTTCTGTTGGGTATATTATAAATACCAAGATAGAAAACTCCAGAGACTAAATTTCTTTGAAAAGGTCAAAGCAGGGAGGAGGGAGGTGAGCTCAACCTATGTCTCCTGGACAAACCAGCCCAAACTTCGTTTTTCTCTAAAACTATTATCAAGGCCCACTTGGGAAATGGAAGGTTAGATGGTTAATTAACACGCAGCTTTGTAGCTAGACTGGATGGCACCCCTCCAGCAGGAAACAGGACATCTTCCTTATGGTTTTTGAGAGATTGCTGAGTCAGTTGAGAGACTTTTAAAAAAGACTTAAAGGACTCAAAGTCAGAGAAGCAAACTGGAGATTTGTGAAGGGTAAAGATTGGGATGCTTTGAAAGCAGAAGCAGGAGGGAGACCTACCAAGCCAGCATCAGAGGCAATTTCATAACCCATCAGGCCGTTTCCATCTGGAGGGCTTGCCTCTTCCACTAAATTGATTCATCCTGATTCCATGTCTCTTTACCCTGCCCGTCCAAACTCAACAGCTTTCTAGCTCATGGATAGATTTAGGGGAGCAGAAGATGAGATATAAGGGTGCATAAGAAAGAAACAAATGAAGAAAGAATCCAAGAAGATAATACATCTTTTTAATGTATAGAGTGGTAGATTGTTTGCCTTGTGTGTGTAATGCCCTGGTTTCAATCCTCAACAGCATACTACAAAACCATGAATGAATGAATGAATGAATGAATGAATGAGATGTAAGGACATTTGGAGCTGGAGAGATTGCTCAGTCAACGTGAGCACCTGAGTTTAATTCCCCAGCATCAAGGTGGAAATGCTAGGTGCAGGGGAATACTCTTGAAAGCTTCAACTTCAGATCTGGATGGCTATAAGGTGTGGAGAGGGTCCAATGACCCGGAATGAAAAGCCACCCTCATGCTCAGTGGTTCTCACAGAGGTGAGGGTAAAGCTGAAACTTCAGACTTGGAAGAGAGGAGAGACTTGAGATAGAACTCTTTCCAACTTCAAGCTCTGAGCAATTGTATGAGGTGGGGCAAGCGTGAGCAAGCTGCAGAGAGCCTCCCCCCCCAAACTGACAACTCCCTGCTGAAGGCTAGAAGTAGGGCCTGGACTATCGGCTGGAATCACTTCCGTCCGTACAGTGGTAATATTCAACCCAGCATGGAGTACTCAAAGCAAGGTCTTTGTCTCTTACTGGAACTCCTGGATCTTCAGGTCATAATGTGCTGTCTAGCCACGCTCAACAGGTGTGGTTGTCCCTCAGCATGTGAGAGGAGACTCGGTGATTCCCGGACAGTCTTCACTCACAGACCTGATATACTCATCAGCCCTTATAGAGTTATGTGGTGCTTCCATGGAACCTGCATATTTCTTCCTGTGTCTTTAAATAACCGCTCCATAACCTATCCTATCTAATGTATGGGCTGGAGAGTTTACTTGGTAGTTAAGGGTTCAGTTCCCAGCACCCATTTTGGCAGCTCACAACTACCTGTTAGCCCTCCAAGGGCTCTGACGCCCTTTTTCTGGTTCTTCCTTCCTTTTCCGAGGACACACACACACACACACACACACACACACACACACACCTCTCACATTAATTAAAATAGAAAATAAATCATAAACAACATCGAAATTAAGATTATGTGAATTTTAGTGCTACTCTATTGCTGAGGAAATTCGGCAAGAAAATCAGTATGTGCCAGTCTGCTGCCAAAGCAAGATTTTTCTCAAAAATCTTCAAGTAAGCATTGACTGAACCCACAGATGTGTAGACCCATGGCAGTGTGGCAGTAGCAGAACTGTGAAACTGGCCAGCTCTGGCCATACTCTGCACATGACCCAATGTGTCCTTCATAGGAACAGCTATGAAGCAAATTCAGCTAAGTGAAGGGCACTGGCCTTGATCCATGGCCACCCCCTCTTTGTTTTGGTGTCTTCACTGACAAAAACGGAGATGCATATCTATCTTGTAAAATTATTGTGAGAGATAAGTCACGGGAAGTTCTAGCAAGGTGTGCAGGTGATTTCTTTGGCCTACTGGGTTGGTCTCTTGCACTTGGGGGAGGGTCTGGTAGAATTAATGGTTTTCTGATGTAGAATTAGTGTGGTCGGTGTGAGAGAAACAAAATGTGAGACATTGAGTAGTCTATGTCCCTCTGCGTGATCTCTGCGAGCTGCACCCTGGGCATGTGTGGTCCAGGGAACTTGGGAAAATGTTAAGGATATGGCTGCCTATAGAGCTCAATAGCTCTATCAGAGAATTTGAGAGAACACAGTGGAAACCTGTGGGCATGGAGCCAACTGAACCTCTCTCAGAACAATGACAGCCAACCTGTCTGTCACCAGGCCTGCCTACCCCTGCTGCCTCTCCTCAGGGAGCTCTGAGGTTTTCCCTTTGAACTGTTTTGTTCTGCTTGGTTATTGTGTTGGTCTTAGCCCCTGGGAAAGCTGGTTAATGCAGTTGCCCACTGAGGAGCTCCTTAGGACTGAACACTGAGAGGCACTGAACGTTTAGCCAGACCAAGCAGCAGGCTTGCTGCCCCACACCAGACTTTGAGGGCAGCATAGTGAAGTTCTTAGCCACTCTTGCTTTAGAATTAGGCTAGCAGAGTCAATATAGCCATGTCTTCATGGCTACCTGTAGTATACACGCAAATCCAGGTGTTAACAGTTTCAGCAAGAGGGTGTGTTTCTGGAATCTAACACAGTCCAGTTTCCTCTTCCTCTTCAGTCCAGGGGCAAACTTTGCCGTTTCCTCTTGGGTTTGAACCCTGCCTTCTGAGGGGCCTGGAGAAAAAAAAATTCTTAATCTCCCTAGGTATCAATTGTTTTTTTCCAAGGAAACTGATATTACCTGTTGAGGGATTAAGCAAGATAAAGTGTGTCAACTGTGTCAACATTGCAAGATTTCTGTGCTTTCTGTACAGGAGAGCTACTGCTATGTTCTCTAAGGGAGGAGACATCTTCCCTCAGGACACACGTGGCTTGGTCATTGTCTTCCTTCTGGCTTTGCTCAACACCCAATTTCTTGGTTGACATTTTCTATGACATAAAATAATGACTTGTGTGTCTGTCCCAGCACCAACCTTCTCTTCCTTTTGTCTTATTTCTTTTTATACATTTTAGTTAACCTCTATAATAATACATCTATCATTTATCTATCTATCCATCATCTATCTGTCATCTATCATCAGATATCATCCCTCAACTTTTATCTATTCATTTGCCATTTTCGAACTTTGATCTGTCTATCATCTCTTTGCTTAAATCCATCTGCTATCTATCTTATCTATCGTCTATCTATCAACATCCATCTTTCTGTCATATATCTATCACCTATCAATTTTCATCTATTTACCATTTCTTCCTATAAGATATATATATATATATATATATATATATATATATATCCTTCTCTTTACCTGACTATATCCATTTTCATTTTTGAGTCTGCTCATTCACCAATTCATACTCCATCCAGCTGGCTCTGTCTATCTTGTTTGTCTTTTTTCTCTAGATTTTGTACTGAGAAGATAGGCATTTTTCATCTTTGTTTTCAATAACACTTAGAATGGGACATTGCATTTAATAGACAATCAGTAAATATTGCATGGCATAAGGCATGCTGTTATTATTATTAGTATTAATATTATTTAAGATTGGGTTTACAAAGATCAATTTAGTCATTAGATTGCCTAGAAAACTAGAAAAGAGTTCTGTAACAACTTCTATCTATCAACAATTACATATTGGTTATAGTTGTACATATTTTTGTTCTGGATTAGTGGGCTAATAAATGCAAGGATACAACATCAACCCCATCTTTAGAACTATGCAGTAAGACACCATCCTGCCTGACTGTGGAGAGAAGTCCAAGATCACACCTTCTTCCCCAAAGCAGCTCACTTCTAATGCCTGGCCAGTGCAAGGCACAGAAACCTGATCACTCTATTTCAAGACTGTGTTGATGGGCAATCCCAGATCCTTTGGAGGCTGGCGCCATCCTCTGCTGCCTGTCAGAGACCAACTTCTCCTTCTGCCTAGCCCTAGTCGTCCTCTGCCGTTCACATGCGGATCCTGAGCATCTTCCAAAGAAAGGCCCTGCTTGCAAACCATTGCATATAGTCTGCTACCTCTGCCCCACTGCCGCCGGGACTTGACTTCACCTTTCACTTGTGCAACTGTGTTCTTCGCATTTGCAAAGGTCCCCTTTTCCACACCATCGGCAGGCCCTAGGGTGGTTTCTCCAAGACTGCATCTCTTTCCAATGGGAAGCAGACACTGGCTCATCACCTGCATTACAGGATCTTTCTTTAGCTTGCTCATCCAAGAACAGATACTGAATGTCTGCTCATGCCCGGAGCAGTGCTAGACTGTTTAAAAGGGGAAGTTACACCTGTTGTTAAAAGTCTCTGTTACTGCCAACAAGGGACCGCAGCTAGGCCCTTTCCCAAGAGGGCAAGAGTCACTTTTAGCTATGATGCTAGTTCAAAAAGTATTCTTCTATACTAATCAACTGCCTGTTCACTCACACAGCTTCCTGAAAGCCTTTCTTCAGGGGAACCTGGGGGATTGATCCTAAGCACACATGCATTTTATTTGACTTAAAAGTAAGTTGGGCCGAATGGTGTGAATATTTTCCTTTTATTTGTTTAATGTGTCTTAGAGATCTATCCATGCCACGCGTACAGGTCACCCTTATTATCTTGCAGGTCAAAATAGTAAGGCCATGGCATTTTCATTCATCTGTCATTTTATTTAATCTTCCAACAAATATCTGCTAAGTGCTTCCAAAGTCAGAGTACGTTCGAGATCTCTGGCCAAGATCAAGGGTGTGTGTGTCTTCAAAGAGGGGAGATTCTAGTGGGCAAATTAGAAAGACACAGGAAGGCTTTTATTTTTTTCAGAATATATGAGATATTGGGTAAAATAATAAATCAGGGCAATGGGTTATATGGAGAAGCCAAATTAAAGGAAGGCTTTAATTGAAAATAACAATTAGCTGGCGAGGCAATGTTTCTTAGGAAGTGACGTTAAAACAGAGTGGAGGGAGACATAGTAGGTAGAAGGACAAGCTAAACAGATGGCCCAACTGCCCATGACCATAGCACAGTAACTGTGGCTCTTTCAGTGACTAAATGAGAGCCAGTGTACTGTAACTGCGGAGGGCCTGCCGCTGCTTGGATAGAGCTTGGGCGGTCCACATGCTGTGTGCTTGATCCTTAGGGTAGCAGTATTCAGAGACGGTATGGACCTTTAACAAGTAGGATGTAGTGGAATGGAGATGTAAGGGGAAATGGGACGTCTGCTCACTCGGTTTATAGTTTGGAGATGGGAACTTTCTTCCTTCATGTGCTGTTTGTGTCTACCGGTAGGTGAAATAGTGGGTGGGGACTTTTACAAAAGCCCGTGTCGTGCCAAGAGGGCTTCAAGTGCCTAAAACCTCGCATTAATTAAATAAACCTGTTTTCTTTTAAAGTGAGCATGCCCCAGGCTTTTCATTACAGCAATGCAGAAATGGAGGGACATAGAGCATATATCTACTTATTGAAACGATTGGTTTGAACTATTTCCCAGACCGGCAGGAATAACCCAGGGGATTTTCTTCTCTCTGAGAAATAGATTATAAAAATTCATACAAACTTAATTATTTATTTATTAAGCATTTACTATGCATGGAGTTAAAAGGGCAAGAGAAGCTAACTAATATAACATCTGTCCTCATTCAACAAAAGAGACAGAGAAAATATTTCTTAAATAATAATTGAATTGGCAAAACAGATATTTGATCATGAAATGTTGGCCTGAACAGTAAATTTGCAGGTGGGAAGGCCCGGCCTCTTCATGAACTCTCCTTTCTACAGCAAAGAATGACCATGCTCCCAGAGAAGATAAATAATGCCATTAACAAGAGTTCGCAGGCATGGAAATCTACGCTAACCACTGAATTTAATGCACCCTTGCACACCATTTGTTGACAGCTCTCGGGAAATGGGAAATACTGCTTATGCTATAGTAGCATCCAAATCAGCCCTTTTCCTTCTCCTACCTCAATGTCTTCTAAGCAAAGTTAACAAACAGCTCCTCTGAAGTTATCCATGACCTCACGGGATCCAAACCCTCCTATTTAACTCAGTACATACTTCATCTGCCAGTCTTTGCCAATACTTCTTGGGTATATGCTAGTTTGTGTGTATGAATGTATGCATGCATGTTCATGTGTAGGTAGACATGATTGAAACATGTATGTTTTGTGTGTGGAGGTCAGAAGTCAACTTCCCTTTTCTCTCTCTCTCTCTCTCTCTCTCTCTCTCTCTCTCTCTATCTTTCTTTCTTTCTTTCTTTCTTTCTTTCTTTCTTTCTTTCTTTCTTTCTTTCTTTCTTTCTTTCTTTCTTTCTTCTTCTCCTTTTTTTTTTATTTTTTTGAGACAGGGTTTCTCACTGGCTTGGAGCTGACCAAGCAGATTAGGTTGGCTGACTATTGTGTACCAGGGATATCCCGCATCCATCTCTCCAACACTGGGATTGCACACCTGCATTACTCCTGCCCTATTCCCGTCCCATCTAAAACATGGATTCTAGGAATTGAACTCCAGGCTTCATACTTATAAAGTAAGCATTTTCCTGACTAGTCTCCCCAGTCCTCGGTCTTCTTTTTTTGACATTTGCTATAAGTTGTATAAGAGCTTTTGAGCTTCTTCCCTGACAACATTTCAGCAATGTGTCTCTCCCCAAGCCCTCTCCAATTACGCAGTCTTTGGGGACAGCCTTCCTTGTAATGGCATCCTTGTGCCTGACAATGTCAACCATCAGAATAGACAGAAGTGCTTACTCCACAGAGACAGTGTCCTGGATGGGAAGAGTGGGGCTTGGGAGCCAGGGCGGTTTAAGTTTAAGCTCTTGTGTTGACTAGACACATAGCCTTGGGCAAAGCGCAAATGTCGTCTGAGCCTCACTTTTCTGTTTGCAAAATGACCTGAGGGTAAGAACAGGCTGGTGGGGGGGGGGGAGGCCCTGAACTCAGGTGCAAAATTCAAGGGGCTGTCTCAAAGCCCCATCATCAAAATAAATAACATTTAATGCAGTAGTTGATAAAATTCAAAATTAACAAACCAGTTCACTCTGAAAGCAAAAGGCAGGCTCTAACAGGACCAGGATTAGAGCACCGAGAAAGAGTCCAACTTGCATGCATGGAGGTTATACCACTGACTTCTGTTCGTACCTCATGTTCCTAACAACACTCCTGGGTGCATCCGCCACTAAAATACATGTTAATGATCCAGACGCAGTCTTTCACAGTAATTTGTAGCCACTGAAAACCTTGCTTTCCTCCCCTTTCCATCTCCAATAGTCTCCTCTGCTTGCCCCAGATTATGCAAGACTGGATAGATCAAAGAGCGTCCTTGACTCACGGAGGACTTATCCAGGCTACGGTACAGCTCATCAGCTCCGCTAAGCCTTAGAACCTGGGTCTGGCCAACTGACAATGTTCCTAAGTGCTTCCCTTTCATATGGGTCTTTGTCTCTCAATACAACATTGGCAGCACATTTATTTACTTTCTGCAAGAGACGAGCTGCAGCGCTCGGCTGGGACTCTCTCTGGCTCCATGAGACTTAGCCAGACACTGTCTAGATCTGTGAGTTGAAACATTTCCCATCAGCCTCCCTCCCTTGCACAACCGAAACCTCATGCACACTCATCTCCTCGCATCCCGTGCCAAGTTCTTGCTTTATGTCCACAATTTCAGATCCATCGGGTGCTTGGGCAAGGGGCCCAATATGAAACCCTAAGTATCATCTTGGCTCCAGCTTCCTCTTTGGTGTCGCTGCCAGCTCTTCCTCTCCAGTGTGGTTCTGTGCACTGCCCTCACTGGTGTAGAAAAGGAAGGTTTTCTAAGCTTCTCAGGGTAGATTCGTATGCCTTTGAAACTGTGTGACTTCTCTGGAAGCACAGAAGCTGCTAATGGCCCCTTTCTTACTGATATAAAGTGACTTGGACCCGGAGGTCCAAGGGGATGTTCCAGTTGTCCAATGGGGCTTCAATGCAGTTGGGAAATGTGGAAGAGAATTACAAAAGTAAACCTTTTTTTTTCAGACAGAAAACCAAAAAGAAAAATTACAATATAGGCAAGCGAATGCATACATGATAGTGGAAAGATCATCCCGTGTACTGTTTGAACAGCTGAGAAACCAGTTTTGCAAATGTATTTTATTGTATGTGCTTGAGTGTTTTCCATTCAGGCATGTATGTGTACCACCTGTGTGCCTGGTGCCCGAGGAGGCCACAAGAGAGCCTCAGATGACATGGAATGACAGTCATGGATGGTTCTGTGGCACCATGTGGGTGCTGGGGACAGAACCCACACACTGTACAAGAGTGCTTTTACTGATAAGTCTTCCCTCCGGCCCTAAGGAACCTCTGTCGTCAAGCAAGAATTCCCAACAACTGAGTGCTCACTGACATCTCAGAAAAAGGTATTTTTTCTAGGAGTGACTCAGGAAAGAGGACAGGACGCTTGATGCCTCCTGTTTCTGTGACACATGAGGACCCTGGATAGATGCTATGCAAGGGTGATTAATGACAGTGAAGAATGCAGTTCAGAGGGTTTCAAAGATTGACGCCCTCCCCAATGATCACTTAGACATTTTGTATTTAATCTAGGATATTGACAGAGGCCTCAAATTCCCTTCTATACCTTAGGAATGCCTCTTGACGATGTCTAAAATTGGCTCCCATGGCCTTGTCAGAGATTTGGATAAGGAATAGTCTGTGTGGAACAGAGGGACAGAGTGGACCAATCATGAATGTCAGAGTCCCATCTCGTTTCAAGTCCGCAGTTTATCCATGGGTAAATTTGCTTAAAGCCCTTCAAACTGCTGAGCTTCTATGCTTGAGTATTCCGATTTCTCCTTCAGCACTGAGACTTTAGGGGATAACTCCACAGGAAGGTTCCTTTTCAGCCCTGGAGGCTGGAAATTCATCTATCCAAATCAAACACCTGAATGGAGAACACAGAATAGGATATATACACATAGCCGCTACTGTTCTCAGTGATGTAAAAACCAGCAGATACTTAGACAAACATTAAAGGCGGGAGGTGAGTGTCAATGGGAGGGGATAGAAAATCCTGTGGGAGCTTGGGAACATATCCTGGAAGGTAAGTGCCTGGAGAGAGTATTGTCCAGAGTAAACGCCATTTGAGACTATGGTTGTCAAAGAGAAGTAAAGTTAAAGGACCAAGATCCGCATCCGTGTGCAGCGTGCTTTGTCCTGTTTCCATCAATGGTCTGGGCATGCACCTCGCTGGAGTTTGCAACTCTTTGGGGATTTTTATCTTCACCTCTCCCTATTCTTTTGTTATCTTATTAGCAATTTGATTTTACCTCAACCCTGCTTTTTCCCTTTCCTCCATAAAGAGAACCCGATAAAGCATTGCATACCTCTGGGTGTCTGCATTACGTGGCGTAGGGTTTCCCGGGGCTCTAGAGGAAGGCATCTAGTATACACTTCGGGAATGTAAGAGAGCTTCATGCTAGCCAGATAGATAACACGAGGAGCTTTCTAAAGAGGGAATGGTTGCATTGAACGCATAGTGTCAGAGGTGTCAGTGTGTGGTGAGCTAGCTCCATTGCTGTGTGCCACTGGCAAGGCAAAGCATCATGATGGCCAGAGCATATGGTGGACCAAAGTTGCTTGCTTTGTGGCAGTCAGGAAGGAGGAAGTGGGATAAATAGAGAGAGAAGGGACTCGGGGATGCAACTCAGTAGAAAGAAGGCTTGTCATATAAGCACCTGTATCATCTAAACCAGGTGTGGTGGCTTACATCTGCAATTCCAGCACTCAGAAAGTGCAGGCAGAGGGATCAGAAGCTAGGCGCCGTCCACAGTTATACCACAAGGTCAAGATTGGCTTAAGGCACAAGAGACTCTGTCTCTAAATTAAAACTGTTAAAAACTAGGAGGCCAGGGGGAGGGGAGGAGAGAGAGAGAGACACACACACACACAGAGAGAGAGAGAGAGAGAGAGAGAGAGAGACAGAGAGACAGAGAGAGAGACAGAGAGACAGAGAGACAGAGAGAGAGAGACAGAGAGAGACACAGAGAGAGACACAGAGAGAGACACACACACAGAGAGAGAAAGAATGAATCAGGATAGAGATAAGGTTGGAGCCACAGAGCAAGGGAAGGTACCTTTTAGAATGTTCTGAGTTGCATCTTTCAGGGCTGGATCTGGTTCGCTTGGGAGTCACAGCGTCGTGCCTGACTGTGGTCTGGCAGTTCAGTTGGTCGCAGGGCTGGCTGCCCCTAAATGCAAGAGCACTGGAAGGAGGAGGAGTAGACTGAGGGACATGATCACCGCTGTCTGCTGCAGCCCCTTCATCACCAGAATCCACACAATCCCTCCGTAGCATCCTCTTCAGCATCTCCGTATGGGCTCATCTTCTGTATCATAATCCTGTGGTTTCCTGGCTGCTTCTGAGGGGTAGCTCCTCTATATCTTTGCTGTTCTTTCTTCCATCTAGATGCTGTCTCTCTACCGCTTCCTGGGACAAGCTCCTGAGATGCTTAGAGATGTCAGTCCCTCTGAGGGCTCTTCCGGGGATAATGGACTACTGTGACGAAGTGCTAAAGGATACCCAACCCATCATATCCAGACAGCCTCTTCACCACGACTTATCACTCCCACAGGTGGTGCTGGAGACCGATGCCTTCATCATCATTACTTCTAAGCCATACTTCACGATGACCTTAATAAAAATTTAAAGACCATATAACATACATTATCCCGTAGGTGTGTTAATTAGTCTTCCATATGACATCATCTCTGTTGCTTGGATTTTTTATGGCTCTCATATGTCTTGAGGGAAAAGGTTCAGCCATTCTTGATATAACTACATAAAATTACATTTTAGTTTGTCAGAAAGTAAAAGGGAAAATTGTCTTTAAAATGTCATTGTCTAAACATGATAGCAAAATAAGCATAGGACAATGTAGAGAACTGTATTTATTTTGATCAAATATAAGAATTTAAATTGGGTTTTTTTTGCAGTTAAACCCAATCTGTCATCAATACCACTCATGCTTCATCGTATAATTTTAAAAGATGGTGGAGTTTTGAAGACTGTAAAGATTTCAGGGCTGGGTAAGTAGGTTGGTCATTAGGGCACTTGCTTGACATGTGCCCTGAGTTTCATTTCATGCACTCACAAAAGAATAATTAACAGATAATTACACTAGTAGGTGTGCATGTACCAGTGTCACCTCTGGTGTTGGACTTACCATGCCAGTTCTCTGAGAAAGCCTGTCTATACATATATATTTTTCATTTTGTTTTCATTTTACTTTGTTTTATTTTGTGTGAGTGGTTTATTTTAATTGTGTGTATGTTTGTGTGTGAATATGCATGTGAATGAAGGTACCTACAGAGCCCAGAAGTGGGCGTTGGATCCCCTGGAGCTAGAGTTACACTCAGATGTGAGCTACCTGCTTGGTTGCTGGATATTGAGCGCGTGTACTCTGCAAGAGAAGTACATGTTCTTAAACACTGAGTACTTTCTAGTGCCCTTAAAATTTTACTTCTCTCTCCACACTTTGATACTTTTTAACTATTTTGCATTAACTTTTCATGCCCGAATTAAATGGCACTGAAAAGGAAATCATGCAGTTGACCAGGGGATGCAAAATTCTTTTTGAAAGTCAATTGGGTCTTCTTTTAAGTAGTTCAAACAGCATCACTAGACATGTGTGCGTTTAGCCAGTATGGATTTACTAGAGACTATATCTAAAGTATAGTCATAGGAAAAAAAAGATATGCCATATGGTTTTCATCATCTTGGATTGTTTCTCTCTTTCCGTTGTATACTTCTCAAAGTGAAGAAAGGACTACCCATTGGTAGCAAAGCTTCCCAAATGACCCTGGGTTTGTTAAACATAATGGTTTCCCCGGGGGCATATGGATAATTCAAAGAGCAAAATGAATGTAGTCCTCCTGTTTTCCACTGAGAATTTAAACATATGGTCCTGGTTATTCTAAGAGGTGATACAAACAGAACTCATGGTTATACTCTTAAAGGGTTTTATGGGCATATGTGGAAGTCAGAGAATGCCATATTCTCTCCTCAGGGGTCCTTGTCACTGACAAGAGGATGGATCTGTGGTATCCTTTTTGAATCCTTCCAGGACTGCAGGTTTCTTGGTAGCAGAGAGTCAGATCGTTGACATTCATTTATCCTTCCCACAAATGCTTATGGAGTCAGTTGCTGTGGTACAAGTCAATCAGTAGGATGTGCCGCAAGCGGAAGGAGGGGAGATGACGAATTCGAGGCCAGCCTCAAGTACCCGGATGCTGAAGGGTGAATTTCAGTGACAGAGGGCTTGACCAGCATGCTCGAGGACCTAGGCCCATTTCCTAGGTTAAAAGTAAATGTACTGAGTGCCTACTGTATAGTCAGCAGTGACCAAAGTTGATAATAATTAATTACCATTTTCACCTTTCTATAATCCCCTTTTCTAATGTCTGTTTACATCTTATACCATCTTTAAGGTTAGGAAGCCAAAATGGAAAGCCACCTAACTGTTTGGGGAAGGGACAAGGACCACATTCATGATATAGAAATCTGACCAATGACCCAGCACTGTAGTAACATTCTATAACTCATCGAGTTCTTCATCAATAAATACTCAGGCTACATTTGCACCCAACTAGCATTGTCTTTTCATCCAAGGAAGAGCCCTGAGAAGATTCAAGGTGACCTTGAGTCTCCATTTCAATACTGACCTGCCCCAGTGCATAAGACACTTTGATAATATAATGTCCTTTTAGAGACATAAGCAGTATGCAGTGACTGTTTATGAAGCATTGGTCACTGGGCCCTGAATACCAGGAAGCGGGTTTGTTACACTCATTTGGGTGTTCCAAGGTAAACACATTTGGATAGACAATGATGCTAATGCCAGGGAAGGAACTCTGTCCACTCCCTTGCAATCTGAGAAAACTGCCAAGCAAAGGAAACAAAGCTCTGAAACGTGTTAATGAATTAAACCCTATTGATTGGTACAAAGGAACGGCTTAGACGCGAAGCCTAGTAGAGAACCCCCAAAAGGTAGAAAGCCCACAATAATTAGTTAGAATAGTTTTTGTTGTTTGCGTTTTGGTATTGGATCAATAATGCAATGTTAATAATTAAAGACCAGGATAAATATACCAATTCCAGATTAGAGCCTTGAGCATTAAATTGCTGGTGCCAAAGGCTTTTTTAATAGGCTCTAATCTCCCCAGATGTACTGAAGGGCTATAATGTGACTCAGTAAGCTGTGGATTTGGTGAAAAATACGAGGTTTGTCAGGATGGAGACGGTTGAGGGGTCCCAGGGTGGGCATCCTATAGGGCTGGTTTGGAAGAGAAACATCTCTTTTGTCCTGACTCAGATTTGGTTTAGGGGCTTACAGAATAATAGGAAGGACTCTCTGCTCATCAGAGGCTGCCTGGAATTCTGCCACGAGGAAACAAAGCTGGAGGCAGGAAGGGTGAGCGATCTGGTGGATCTTCAACTCAGACGAGGTGCAGTGGTCAGACACTGGAGGTGCCAGGAAAGGACACACCCTGCAGACGACAGTTTAATACCTAGGCTGGCATTAGGGCACAGTGACTGACTTTAGAAAAGGTAATGGTTTTTCTACAATGCTGGAGAAAAGAGCAGAACATGAAACATGCTCTAAAAGAGTCTTTAGTCCGAGAAGACGTGCCAGCTTCACAACACCAAACAGCCGCATCCCACATACGCATCAGACGGTGTGCTTAGGCGACAGTGTGCCAGGGCACAGTGTGCTCAGAGCAGTGTGCTGAGGGACATTCTCTGTCATAAAGAACCAGTCCTGCCTGAATCCACATTTCCTGTGGGACCTTCAAGAGGGATTTCCTGAGTGACTCTTCCCATCGGGAAGGAAGCTGACTATGTCCACATTGGTCTGGTCTCTAGCCAGGTACATCTCATGCTTAAAAATAAAAAGACACATCCACACCCATCCTTACTTCATTTTGTTCCATTTTTTATGGGTCTGGTTTTGTTGGTTAAATCTCTCTCTCCTTCTCTCCCTCTGTCCCTCCCTCCCCCTCCCCAAGCATAGGCTATCAGTTTCTCTATTTTGGCCTACTGTGGATTCAGGTCACAGTGACTTAGAGCCATCTCTGCAGAGCCGATAATTCTATTTTCCCCACTCCGTTCCATCTCTTCTAAGTTTGTGGCCTCTGGATTTGTTGTGGTTACTGTATTCTTGGTTTTTATGGCTCTTTGCCTCAAACTCTAGGCCATAACTAGGACCCTTGTTGTGATTTGTACATGTATTCCTGGAACCCTGAAGCTGAAAATAACTTGAAGAACATAGATGCCGAAATGTCATTTGTCGCGCGCACACCCCCGTATACGCATCACGATGCACCTCTTGCAGAATTTCCTGAGAAGGGCTTTGTACTAATGTTCCCTCTTGGAACACCCCCATGCTTAAGTTCTTTTACATGATTTACTTTAAGTTAATATTTTATGACATTTTTCTGACCAAAGATTGTCAATGTTTTTCTCAAATAACAATATCTTGTCATGGTAATTTTAATGACATAATCCGACACTCATATTCATAGATGCCCCCTGCTTGTGTTCTTGATGGAATAGTAAACCAGTTACTTTTACTTGTTGACTTGGACAAAACCATCGTAAGGAAGGAAGGCTTTATTTGACTGGTGGTTTAAGGAGTGCATCCCTTCATGCTGGGAAAGGCGTGGTAGCAGGAGGGTAAAGCAGTTGTTCACGTCGCTCGCTGGTGTGGTCAGGAAGCAGAGAGTGGAAGAGAAGGAATGGATGGGTTATACTGCTTCTAGCTGTGCTCCCTAAACACACACTTCCTCCAGCATGGTTCCATCTCTTAGCATCCTGCAACCTTCCTCCAGCATGGTTCCATCTCTTAGCATCCTGCAACCTTCCT
>NC_022011.1:24135286-24137461 GCF_000317375.1 Microtus ochrogaster | reverse complement strand
CTTCCTCCAGCATGGTTCCATCTCTTAGCATCCTGCAACCTTCCTCCAGCATGGTTCCATCTCTTAGCATCCTGCAACCTTCCTAAGCAGTCTCACCAGCTGGGGACCCAGTGCTCGAACACAGAGTCTATGAGGAAACACATCACACATCCATTCAAACTCTCCTCTGAGTTACCAGGTAATGCAGAACTCACTGCCTCTCAAAGAAGGCCACTTCCATCGACAGAAATAATTATGATGAGAGTGGATCTTGGGACATTTGGATGCCATTGGTTCTAGTTCTTAGTTCATAGGAGGCATGTGATATTTCAAGGTGTTTCTTTCACCCCTCCTCACTTGTCCATTCTCTCAACTTGTTCTCGTTTGTTCTATGTACCTGTTTCCCCTGAGACATAAGAATATTTCTCGACAAAACTTAAATATACCCAGTCCACACACTTCCAGCAATTTAAGAGGAAAGTCTGGTTCCCTTCTTGTTCCAGAAATGTTCTAAGTTTAAACACAGAAATTCGCTCCTCCCTGTCATAGTATGAGAAATTGAGAGATGAATTTTAGTGGCATACGTTGAACTGGTCAACAACTAATGCCTATCTCTGTCTGTGTTTCACAGTCTTGGCTTTGCTTGAAAATATTCAAGTTTATTAAAATAAAAATTGAAGAAGATATTTAAAAGGTAATTGTGGTGGCTAAGCCTTGTGATTCCAGCATTAAATAACCACAAGTTCCAGAAAAACATATAGAAGAAGAAAAAGAGAAAAGATTTTTAAAAGAATTTGGGCTAGCTAGTATGTCTATTAAATCAGGTCATCTTCCAGCAACTTACTTAGTCAAGTGGAATTGGCTTAGTAACAAATCATCTTTTTCCCCCAACACAAGTAATTTTCTACTCACAAAAAGACAATAGTATTTTTATAAACAAAGAATCTACCTCACTCTTATAAAATTTCCTCCTACATGTTTATTTCTTGGAGTTTCTACAATATTTAACTTACCTGAACACTTTCTTCCCCTTGTTTCTTCCTTGGTATTACATTGACCCTCAGGTGTTCAGTTCTGAGAACATCATAGGGTACACCCCAACTATAATGACCACATCTGGACTGACATTGAATGTTTGATCATGGGCCAGGTGTTGAGCTAAGTGTCTTACATATGAAGCCTTATTATCTCATCATGGACATTCTCAAAGGGTAATAATGGAAAGATTAAAAATCACGGCAGTTAGGAGAGCGCATCAGAGGTTCTCAGTGAGTAGGGCCCTCCCTGCAAGTCAGTGCGGATCAGGCACCACTCTACAGTGGAGAACTCTGGCTAAAGGATGCTTCAGAGGCTATTCAGAAATTTAATAGTCCCTGTCTAAAAAGTCCCTTCCCTTTCTCTTCTGTTCCTTTGAATTCTAATATCTTTCTTCTCTTCTCTCCTTCATTTTTCTCTGTATCTTCCTCCATTAATTCTCTCTCTCTGATTTAATCTATGTACCTCTGCATGTATGTATGTATATATGTTTGCATGCATCTATCTATCTATCTATCTATCTATCTATCTATCTATCATCTATCTATCTATGTATCTATCTATCTATGTATCTATCTATCTATGTATCTATCTGTCTATGAATCTATCTATCTATCTATCATCTATCTATCTATGTATCTATCTATCTATGTATCTATCTATCTATGTATCTATCTATCTATCTATGTATCTATCTATCTATGTATCTATCTCTCTATGTATCTATCTATCTATCTATCTATCTATCATCTATCTATCATCTATCTATCTATATATCTATCTATCTATCATCTATCTGTCTATCATCTATCTATCTATGTATCTATCTATCTATGTATCTATCTATCTATGTATCTATCTATTTATCTATCTATCTATCTATCTATCTATCTATCTATCTATCTATCTACCTATCTATCTATCATCATCATCTAGCTACCTACTTATCATCTACCTATCTGTAGAGAGACCCCGCCTTTTGGGGCGGGACAGCCTCTGGCGAATGTTTTTACTAATTAATTGGGACGCGCGGACTGGAGCCCTTCCTGTTTCCGGTTTTACGGTGGATCGCTGAACTCCGGGTGTGTGAGTGTGCTTTTATATTAAAATTGTCTTCTTGTACCCACTGGCCTGGATTAATTAAATTCGCCTTCATTTTGG
>NC_022011.1:24076888-24127438 GCF_000317375.1 Microtus ochrogaster | reverse complement strand
GGCGAATGTTTTTACTAATTAATTGGGACGCGCGGACTGGAGCCCTTCCTGTTTCCGGTTTTACGGTGGATCGCTGAACTCCGGGTGTGTGAGTGTGCTTTTATATTAAAATTGTCTTCTTGTACCCACTGGCCTGGATTAATTAAATTCGCCTTCACCTATCCATCATCTAACAATCCTCCCTTCCTTACCTTCTCGTCTTTTATTTTTGTAATAATATTATTTTTATTCAATTCTTCTCATTACTCTTTCATTCTAAGCCATACACTTTGGGCTTCTTCCAACTTGGTAAAGTCACAGTCTCTAGTGAAAAAGACTCAGAAATGAGCCCCAGGAAACTTGGGTTCTTGCCTCAGTCATGCCACTTGCCCCCTGACCCTGAGTTCTTCATACCAACACGGTCTTCCTGGAAGGAATCCAACAGACTCCAAGCGTTACTCATGTGCCCCGCCCTGGGGGTGCAGAAGGTTAGAATAGGGCTGCTAAACTGAGCTGTTTGCCTTGTTCTGTGGCAGCCCTTCATCAACACTTCCTACGTCGCATTGATTCTCTTAAGAAACGATCTTGCTTGGTCAAGTCTTTCACTTTGATATAAGAAAGACAAAGACAACAGGCACAGAGTTTCACACCTATATTTAGTGAATCATGGGTTTGGGATATCTACCAGGTCCTAGCATCCAATTTTTTTATACTGTAAGCCCCAAGTGCAAATGCTGTAATTTTGTGGTGTAGCAAGACATTTGCTGGAAAACAATGGCTTGAGATCAAATCAATGTGAGGCATTCTAGTTTAAATAAAACTCAGCTGGGTCACACATTAGTGACAGAGTCGCGGTTTACAGAAACGCAAATATGACTCCCCTCTGATTCCATTCACGACACCATTCTGCCATGTCTCTAGATTCTTAGGAGAAATTTGAGACTATCTTGAGGCTTAAACACATGCCCATATGTAAGGATATGCAGGGCCTAAAGTCATTAAGAAAAATGCATACTTATGCCAAGTGACACTTTCAATGCAAGTGTCACGCACCCGTATTTCTTGTAAGGGTAATTCATAACCAAAAGGAGGGGGTGTGCTTCCGTGGTGACAGCAGTGGAACAGTACTTTGGAACCAATGACTGCATTTTAGAAATTAACATATTCCATGCGGGTTGAAAGGTCATTTCTTAACCCCTTCATCTTTAGTCTTTAATATTTACCAAATACTGTTACATTGTTGGAAATGTCAAAGGCTCCACCATGCAGAGGCGAGTCTCCACGGTGATTCATGTTGACTTCATTCATTAAGAAAATTACAACACATTTATCTGAAAGCTAGATCTCTTCGGCTCTCAAAGGATTCCCTTTGATTAGAAAACTGAAAGATATTGAGTCGTTTCCTGTAAGGTAAGTAGCCTCAGATTAATAGGAAAGGATAATGGTGTTAGCTGGCAAGATGTATCTCCTTTTCCAAAATGACCACTACCAGTTTCAACACGGAAATCGTGAGTATGAACCCAAAGCTACTGGGCCCATCCACTTAGGTCTGCAAGAGCTGAGCAGTGATCATATTTTCTGTGTGTAGCAGTGGGCACCTGGGTGGGTTGACTTGCTGTGTTAGTTAATGACTTCCCATATGTTCTTGTCATGAAATGAATATGTTCAACACTGACATCACCTTTCTTGGTTTGAACTTCTCTCAGAAACAAGACCCAAGACAAGGGGTTCATTGTGGGTGACTGGGAGATCACATTAAAAGATAGCATTTCTAAGCTTAAGTGTGCATTTCCTCTACTCTGCACACACACACACACACACACACACACACACACACATCAACACTTAGGATCATTCTTAGTTGCATTTTGCTTGTTTCTGCCATTATCCAAGGAAATGCTTTGAACAAAGCAGGGACTGATCAACCAGAGATTGAGTTTCCATCCCACTGGGAACTGGCTAGGCCAATGCTTCTCAATTTTCCTAATGTTTGGATTGTTTAATACAGTTCCTCATGCTATGGTGACCCCCAAGTATAAAATTATTTTCATTGCTACTTCATAACTGTAATTTTGCTACTGCTACAAATTACGATGTAAATATGTGTGTTTTCTGGTGGTCTGTGAAAGAGTCACTTGACCTTGAAGGAGTCTTAACTCACAGGTTGAAAGCAGCTGAGTAGAGGCAGCAGAACCTGCCTCAGAGCTGTGCCCTTGCTGGGTGCTGAGTGCGAGAGGGCGGACTGTTGATTCTCTGACTCCCTCCCCTCCTTGGTTGTGCAGGTAGCTCTCAGACACTTCAGCCTGCATACCTAGAGTACAATCCACATGCAAGGGCTGGAGAGTAAAAGCTGTGTCTGTGTAATGAAACTTCAGTTGATAATCTCTAGAGTGCAAGAAAGTAAGGTAGCTGTTTTACAAAAAAGGGAGCTGTTCAACCTCGCTATTGTAGATAAAACCCCTGATACCCACATAGAACAAATAGCTGAGAAATGAACAAAGTCACGACAATGATCTCTTGTTTTGATAAGATCATAGCAAAGATCTGGACTTCAGAAGGTCCATGTTGTAGCCCCAGATTTTGATCTTGACCTTGGCCGGTAACCACCCTTCTCTGAGTGTCAGTTCTCTACATTGCTTGATAAAAGGGTTGAGGGCCATGCTTTCCATAAGCACCTCACAGTAATATTCTATGGATTATGGGTGGAATATAGATAGCCTCATTAGGCCAAGGGATCATATTCTAAGCTAAAGACATGAGCTCATTTTTTTAACTAAGAAATAGAATGAGTATTTTTAACAAGAAAGGGTAATTAATGCACTCGTGATAATCACAGAATGGTCTTCTGTCCTTTTAAACAGGAAGGTTAATTATTGCATGAATTGGGGTGCATATACACAATGGAGTTATTTAGCAGCCATTGAAAACTAAGTTTATAAAGAGTGCTTTATGGCATTGAAAGCTGGGCATACATTATTCTACATATCCAGTGCACATACGCACAGATTCAAATATCTATACATCTGGAGGATTGAAAGGACCATCTGACAAATCCTTTTAGGATGGTAAAAAAAAAAAAAAGGATGGCTTTTATTTTAGACTTGAACTTCTTTACACCTTCTGACCTGTGGACAATTGATGCACATTATTTTCACAACTAGAATCTATATAACCAATGGGAACATACATATGTTTAAATGAGTTGAAACAGAAGGTGGAGAAGCCAGTACTGAGGAACCATACTGGGCCCCTTTGACTTCACTCACTTGGCAAAGAAAAATGACAGTGAGCAGGTGGGTGTGAGAAGATTGGTGGAAATGGTTGCATCTGACATAATTGTATTCCCTTAGTTTTCACTTATTTACTCTCTCTCTCTCTCTCTCTCTCTCTCTCTCTCTCTCTCTCTCTCTCTCTCTCTGTGTGTGTGTGTGTGTGTGTGTGTGTGTGTGTGAACACCAGTGTGTGTGTGTGTGGAGGTACAAACACAGAGTGCAGGGATCACTTCCATCCTGTGAGTCTTGGGACTTGAACTTCTGGCCAACAGGCTTGAGGGACAGTTCTTTTGCCCACTAGGCCACCTTGCTGGCCTGATGTGTATTATAATCTTAAGTGAATATGCAGGCACTATCATTAGATTTTTATCTCTGATGAATCAGAAATGTTACCTCCACTTTCTTTACCTGTGAAATGGGTACAAGCAACGATTGTGGGCACACACTATGCCGTCCTTTGTCTCCCAGGGCCTCTTTTTGCATACTGTAACACCGAGTATATGAACCTGTGGTTAATTAATGCCATCTGTATTGAGCTCTTTCATCAAAGCCTGTGCAATCAGGCTGTGACCCGAGTGGCTTAATTAATCTACACTAATTGATAATATTTCTGGAGGCTGTGAAGCCCAAGTCCAAATTTGATTTGAATCTAGGGGTAGGCCTACTGTTCTCTGCCTTGCTTCAGTATGTGAGTATGGACAAAGGATTGTTTCAATCTCAACCCCACGAGGGCTTCACTCTATTGACCTCATCTAAATCCCAATACCTCTCAAAATCTTGCCTCTGGATATCATATTTAATGATAGCACTTCTGAATTCCTGACCCACATAACCAAAGAGAAGAGTGGATTTCACCTATCAGTTTGGAGTGACCCATTTTAGAACTGGTAACTGACCAGATGTAAATATTAGGGAAGGTAGCGTTTGGTAGATTACTATTCTAAATCAAGAGTTTGGGTCACTTTCATTCATGATATAATACAACATGGCTTAAGGTTTTCCCAGGGGTGATCAGGGCCACAGAGGAAACCAGGGGCTCACTACAACTGCACAGCACAACTGTTCTCTCATCTTTGATGATGGTTTTTGTTTGTTTGTTTGTTTGTTTGTTTTGGTTTTTCAAGACAGAGTTTCTCTGTAGCTTTGGAGCCTGTCCTGGAACTAGCTCTTGTAGACCAGGCTGGCCTCAAACTTACAGAGATCTGCCTGCCTCTGCCTCCTGAGTGCTGGGATTAAAGGTATGAGCCACCACTGCCCGGCCTCTGATGCTTTTTAAATGATGGCCTGTGCATGTACACCATGCTTTTCCTCTCATCTTGCCCCCCACCACACGCATATTTCTCTGACCCCACTATTAGCAATGGCCAGGCAGAAACTTATCACAGGCAAGAGAGCCAAATCTTTAATTAATGCCTGGGAATGTGGAGGCAGGATGAGGCCCGCTGAAGCACTCAGGCCCTGCAGCTCATTCACAAAAGCAGACATTAGCTCTTAGTAAGCCAACATGAGAGCATCATTAGAGGAAATGGGCAGAGATGATTGCTTGCTGATTAGAACGCATTGGGATTAAAAGCAGTGTCCTTTTCATTATATGAGCTTCTTCTTTTAGATTGCAGCGCTGAATTATGTGAGGACAACATGGAAATTAATTTATTATCTCACCTGTAACTTTCCATTTTCATCCATAATTGATGGCAATAGTTAGACACGTGGGATGCTGAACTTCTGTCTGGAAAGGAGAATCCAAGACAAATATTGAAATCTGCATCTATCAAAGGGGGAAATTCCTGTGTTTTAGACAAATCATTTAAAAGAAACATCTGCTTGTGTCCTTGTTCAAGTAGATGTGTGTGTGTGCATGTGTGGATGCTCACCACACGTGTGTGTGTGTGTGTGTGTGTGTGTGTATGTACATGTGTCTCCATTAGGCCCACATCAAACTAGTCACCAGAGATAAAGTAATTAAAAGAAACACACATCTGGGTTCCATGTTCCTAAAACTAATGGTATACTTGAAAAGGTAGACATTTCATTGAGTAAACCTTTGTTGTGTTTACTATGTAGAACAATCACAGGGCCTTTGATGAGCAGTTTAAGAGTATATTGGAAGAACCATGCTCAGGAAATCTGCTCCCATGTGTCTGTGTTCGTATTATATGTGTGCACATGGTTGTGCACGCTTGTGGAAGCAGGAGGACAATGTTAGATGTTGTTCCTCAAGTGTTCTACACTTGTTCTGGGAGACAGCTTCACCTTCTCACTGGCCTGAAGCTCACCAAGCAAGCCAGGCAGACTGGCCAGTGAGCTGCAGGGATTCACCTGACTCTGTCTCCCCAGTGATGGGACTGCAAGCATGTTCCATCATGCCTTGCTTTTGACATGGGTTCTGGGTATCGAATTCAGAACTTTGTGTTGGCAGGTAAGCACTCTCTCAGCTAATCTGTCTCCTAGCCCCAACACTTGTTCTCATCTACCAAAGCTTTGCTTTTCCTTACCTTGAGCATCTAGTTGGATGTCCAATTCCATTCAATTGAAAATCACCCTTAATTGCTCTCCTTCTAGCCCCATAGTCCACTCTATGTGTGTTTTCTTAGTTGCTTTGCTACATACATTTAATAGTGTGGTGTATTTAAAGATCTTCATCACCTCCTTCTCAAGTCCTACAAACTCCATCCCATAAACAACCACAGTGAAAGGATCTGTTTTTGGGATTCTATACCATCCATCTGGTATACCTACATCTTGGTACTCACGTAAATCCTTATCCATCTATGGCTCTGTATTAAACACCGGCTCTCTGCTAGGCAGCCTGCTACGTGCTGAAGACCACAGAGAGGGAGCAAAATCCCATAAACATGTCTTTAAGTTGATCCAACCTGATTACTGAGAACCAGGAAATAGCTACTATTTCATCTGCCCTGATTCCTTCAGGATCATGATTTTGTTTATATCAAACAAGCCTAAGCCCTCCTCAGGTCACTTGCATTACTTATTAAGTATTATTTTTTTTTTTTTACTTTATGTAGGCAGTGATTACATTTTCTTTTGGGAAGTAAAAACCACAATAGGAATGTAGGATGAAAGGGCAGTAATGAAATAGGGAGGGACAGAGGACAGAAGACAGACAGACAGACTGACAGCGATAACCTGACTCAAGTGGGGCTTTGCTTTCCTTATAAGAATTATTTTTCATAACTCATCTTCAAAAAAAATTATTGAGTCCTCAATAAAGAAGAAGCATTTGTTTAACTGGCTATCATAGCCTAAACAGCAAAAATAGATAAAATAGATATATACATTGGCAAGGATGGAGAGGGAGAGAGGTAACGGGGAAAAGGAGAAGGGAGGGTGGAAGAAAAGGAGGAAAGGAAGGAAAGGGGAGACAAAAGGAGGGAGGGAGGGACTGAAGGGAAAAGAAGTGACTCACTGAAATTCATTCTCTATCCAAGGCAACAGCACATGTGTATTTTCTGATTTTCCCTGGGGGAGGTTTCCATTTTACCATGGGGGGGGGGCAGAGAGCACAGAGAGGCCTGATGGAGCATTATCTCTGCTTGGTTGATAAATAGGTCACCAGGCAAGGGTGTTATGGTGATAAAATGTGATCTGTTTTATGTCCTGGGTGTCTCTTACTGGCAAAAGTTACTTCACCACTTTAGAGGCCTCTTTTGTTTTAATATTTAAATATGCTGGAGACCAGAGATCCCTGCATCTGTCTCAGCTTGCTTTCTTTTTGACTTTCCCGAGGGTTTGTCGCAGTTGCTAGCATTCTAGTTTGTAAAAGGGCCTGAGTGCTGCCATGAATCCTTCCTCGATTTTCAAGTTTTGTGTGTGTCATTCAGACCCACCCTTCTCCCCACAGTGGGCACAGGCACTTCCCATACATTCCAAAATTGGAAGCACATTTATCTTGCTTCCTTGACCTTAAATTTCTTGAGTGGATTTAAACTTGAGTGGGCTAACCGACCTTTAATCTTTAGATTCTATGACCCCAGATTCAATTGCACAATCCATTTTGAAGTTAGTTTTTTTTTTTTTAAAAAAGCCCAAGATTTATGACGTGCATGCCTGTGTATATGCACATGAGTGCAGTACCTAGGGAGGCCAGAAGGGGGCAGAGGCTCCCCTGAAGCTAGAGTTACAGGCGATTTTGAGCCACTGGACTAGTGTTGGGTCTAGAACTCTGACCCTCTAGACGAGCAGGAGCAAGTGAAATTAACCACTGACACAGCCAGCCCCTTGAATGATTGTTTTAACTTTGGCTATTTTTTTTTAGACTATTTCAAAAGATAGATGTCTTCTGCTCATCTACATTTTGGGTGGCCTTGCTTCCAACACGGAGCAGTGTGAATCTGCGGGGACTTGTGGAGGCTGTTCAAGCACTATGCTGATGAGATCTCGTGGCAGCCTTAAACATATGAGGAAGGATACATTAACATATGTAGATGTGTCCCCTAAATAGAGAGCAGGAGGAAATGTGTGCTGCCACCCAGAGTCCCTCTGCTCCCCGAAGGAGGAAATCCATCTCTGAGAGTCTTACAACTGTTGGGCGCTCAACTGTCATCTTCTGTTCACATTTATTCTGAACAAGCACAATCCATCCATCAGTGCTTAAAGAGTTTTCCAACAGTACATTGACCTTGAGTGCGCCACATTGATTTTCAGTAACGCACCGCAAATAGGGTCGTTACGGAGTCACCCAACAGTGAACGTGGCCGGGAACAGATTTCTGAAATTCCGATAGGGTGCCACCTGCCTTGGATGATGGATCAGCCTACTGTAAACCATCAATCCTTCTCAGGGGCCCGAAAACAGTGACACCTGAGTGGAATCCATCACCACGCTCACCGCCAGACCAGGCCTAAGATGGCCGCAGGACTTCCCCACCATATTGGGGGGTCCTCTGGGGTAAAAAGGTCTGTTTGGTTTGCAGTAGCATTGTTTACTCAAATGCCTTCCCCAGAAGGACCCACCTGTGATGGTGACAGAGATGTAAGCACTACAGGGAATTATGTCTGGAGCGAGGATTGAGCGAGCGATAGATAAAAAGCCTCTGTCTTAAGCAGCCAGAGGTTAACACCAAGCAATTAAGGTGATTGTTTCTTAGGCAGTATCGGACACGTGTACACACACAAAGGGGACATTAGCACAACCAGAAGAGAACAAAGCAAGATTAACCAATGCCACACTCCAGATCAAATTGCAGAATGATCCCAGGTTCTTTCAAATTCTGGGTAATCATGAGTGGTTGTCTTGCAAGGTAGAGCATCTCTGTTCTTTTTGTTGCCTCATCTGGGGCAGGGGGAAGCTTACAATAAATGAAGAGGTTATGTTAAGGACTGGAGAACTGTAGGAGGATTGGTAATTGTTCAATACCACAGATTTGGGAATTGATGTCTATTTGAAATAAATGATGATGTGTTTGGTTATGTAATAGCTATTGTCACTTTTGGGGCATTTCCCATGAGCCACAGATCACCCCAGGCATATTGTAGGCATTCCACAAGCTTCCTAAAAACCCTCCAGCATTAGTTGACTTTCTTCCCACTTTACAGATCAGAAAAGAGAGACTCAGGGGTCTTAGGGAAGTTCTTCAGTCTTGAAAAGAGAAATCCTGTCTCTTCTCTTAGATCTCTGCTCTTCCAGACCTACAATGTCCCATCATCTCTCAAAGAGCATAAGATGACATCATGTGGTTCTCACATCCTCTCCCCACTCCAAGACCTTAAGCTAGTGCACATACTGCCTTAGCCCATGGCCGTAGGGGTTAGCAGATGTTGCTGGGTGTGTGCAGTTTGCAGAGGTGATTTTTGAGAGTTGCTAAGCTCGTGATTTACCCTTCTATGATTATAAGCTCTTGGGAAGGGAGAAGAAGGTGTCTGAAGGGTCTGAAGACTCTAATTGATGTTTGCTACCACACACCCAAGCCTATCATTCTTCCCTCCTTGTTCAGACAATCCAGCGCTGGGTGCCCGTGACCCTCTCCCATTTGACTCAGGGGTTGGTATGCAGCCAAGTTGGGCCTGCAGTGATGATAAGTGAGACCCGCCACAGGTCAAAACTCGGCCCCACCTCCTTATGGGAAGGCTCGGGGAAAATGCTCACCTTGCTCCTTTGATAATTGCGTCCTTCATTGGTGGGAATTCGGTGTCTGCAACCCGCATGAGTCACGTGGTGAGACACTGACTTGTTTTTAGGGGAAGACACCTAGTTTGAGCCCCAGAAGGTGCCATCGGCTATTCATTCGTTCATTCACCTCAATCTCTATCCCAAATTGAATTCCTGGCACATCCTGGAACCTTCTAGGCTAACAGTTCTCAACCTATGCGTGGTGACCCCTTTGGGCATTAAATGACCCTTTCACAGGGGGCCACACTTCAGATATCCTACGTATCAGTTATTTGCATGGCAACTGATAATAGTGGCAAAATCACAGTTATGAAATAGCAATCAAAGGAATGTTATGGTTAGAAATCACCACAATATGAGAAACTGTATTAAAGCGTCTCAACATTAGGAAGGTTGAGAGAACAACTGTCTAGGCCATGAGGTTTGGTGGAGGTGGTGTCCTACCTGATTTTTAGTTCTAGTACCAAAAGTAAACCTTTGTGTGCAGAAGCCATTCAACCTCTGCTCTTTGGAAGAGAAACGCTAGCAGAGAGACCTTGTCTTCACACTCTTCCACCTTACACAGGCCATGAAGCTGGAGCACAACGATCATGATAAGAGACTATTCCTTATTTGTCCAGTGGCTGTGACTGAATATCTAATACGAAGCAGCTAGAAACCAAGGGTTAACTTTAGACCATGTTTCTGGGTACAGTCCACCATGGTGGAGAAGGGGTAGGAACAGGAGCTGGAGACAGCACCTACATCCTGGAAATGGAGAGACATGAATGTTGGAGCTCTGCTCACTTCCTCATTTTTGTATTCAGTCCGGGATCCTAGGCAGCTGGATGGTGCTGCCTACCGTCAAGGTGGGGCTTCCCTCAGTAGTTAAACCTTTCTGGAAATGCACTCATAGATACTCCAAGAAGTGTTTCCATGGTGACTCTAAATCCAATCATTAAATGGCCTTTTGATGATGGAGCTTTCTTGGGATTTGTGGTCTTAGGACAAGAAAAATACAGCTGCTACGATGTCCCATGTCCCAGGCATATACATAGTTGAAATTTCCCAGATACCTTCTAAAAGGCATATTCACCCATTAATAAATGGATGAATCAATGTCTCTTGAATGAATATGTGTCTGGGGGGTGAATGGTCCTGCCGGCAGCTAACCAGTTGCCGAGTGAATGGATGGACAGCTATTTCTCGAATGACAAGGCAAGACTTGGCTGTGTTAACTTTCCCACACTGCTAAGGAATTCAAGCTGAACTGATGCCGCAGACAACTCTGAATTTAAACCTGTCAACATGTTGTGTTCCGACTGCCTAAACGTCTAAACCTTCCAAATGTACAATTGCTAGAACTCACGGCACAGAATCCTGTCTTTAGAATTCCAAAAGGATCCCCACCGTTCCACGTTCTGCATCTGAAGATAAACCTTCCACTTTCTCTTCCCAGTTCCATTTCTGAATGACCAAAAGAAGGGTCTCCCAGGTAGTGGGCAAACTGGGTGCACTCAGGGATGAGCGGGGCTGCCCAAAGATCGATTCCAAGAGCCATCAGTATTCTCATAGGACACCCAATACTTGACAAATGTGGTTAGAAACAACTGTCAAATAATGACAAATCAGTTCTAATAAAAACAGACACAATCTTCACAATTACTTGCAAGGCGGGTATTTATCAAGCAGAGCAAGATTAAAAATGACCATATTGCATTAAAGACACCCAGCTGATGGAATTTTAAATATGCAGCTGGGCTCTTTTCCCTTTGCTCACGCCTTCTGCCTGACCGGGCTCCTTTGCAGAGAAATGGGATGGGAGGGAGTTTAAACAAAGAGTGTTCTAATATGCCCCGGAGGGCTCCCATTTTCAAATCCGCATTATCTCAAGGGTTCGGCTCTGTGGAAAAAAATAAGACCACAGTGTGGAGCCAAGTGGGACAGATGAAGGCCACTCGGACCCTGATTGTGAAGACACACCATGGCGGGACCCACAGACAGTGCATGGCAAGAGGTACTGGGGGCCCCTGATGCTGGCCTCCAAGAAGGCGCTGATCCTCAAAGAGGAAATTTAACAGACTGAACCACAAGGACGGGACAGTGATAATGAGGAAGGCCTGCTAATTCCTGAGTGGTCCAGCTCTCTTGGGGAGAACTTGGGGCAACGGGATGATTGGGATACAGGAAGGTTGGATAGGGGAGGAGGGAAGCACATATCTTAATTAAGGGAGCCATCGTAGGGTTGGGAAGAGACTTGGACCTAGAGGGGCTTCCAGGTGCCCAAGGCGAGGTCCCCAGTTAGTTCCTGGGGCAGCTGAGGATAGGGAACCTGAAATGATCCTATCCTATAGCCATACTGATGAATATTTTACATATCACCATAGAAACTTCATCTGGCGATGGATGGAGATAGAGACAGAGACCCACACTGGAACACTGGACTGAGTTCCCAAAGTCCCAATGAGGAACAGAAGGAGGGAGAAGATGAACAAGGAAGTCAGGACCAAGAGGGGTGCACCCACCCACGGAGACAGTGGGGCTGATCTATTGGGAGCTCACCAAGGCCAGCTGGATTGTGACTGAAAAAGCAGGGGATAAACCCGGACTCTCTGAATATGGCGGACAATGAGGGTTGCTGAGAAGCCAAGGACAATGGCATTGGGTTTTGATCCTACTTCTTGTTCTGGCTTTGTGGGGGCCTAGCCAGTTTGGATGTTCACCTTCCTAGACCAGGATGGAGGGGGAGGACTTTGGACTTTCCACAGGGCAGGGAACCCTGACTGCTCTTCAGACTTGAGAGGGAGGGGGAGAGGGGTGGGGGGAGGGTGGGAGGAGTGGGAGGCTGGGAGGAGGCGGAAATTTTTTTTCTCAATAAATAATAATAATAATAATAATAAACCTGTAGCTACAAAGAATAAAATGCCTATTTTAAAATAAAAAAAAGAACTTTAGGCAAATTTACTCTTTTATTTCGTCACCATGGTTAGAAAGTTATGGATATGAGAACCATATCCAGTTCTAAAGATTGGATGGAATTGCTGTTGCTGGCAGTTATTAATGTTCTGTCTACAGAACTGCTCATTGTATGGGTTTTGTGGGCCCTAAGGCTGATCTACATTGGAGCCTTTCTTTAAGAAAAATTAAAGAAAATGGGGTTTGACAGTAAGTATTTATTTAGAAAGAAAGGGTGTCAAAGTCTAACGGGTATGCTAGTGAATACTTTTTGAATAAATGGTATTGAATAAATACTTCCAAAGTGTTAGAAAAGGGCCATGGAGAAGAAATGTCTCAAAGTTTAAGTCCAGCATTTATCAGTGACCTGGACCTGTTTCTGACGTGTTTGGAACCATGTATTTAGTACCTATTCATGTTCCTGTAAAACAGGTGCAACCCTTTAAATCTCTGGCCTGTATTATTGATACAGACACAGGATTTGAACTCAGCCTGAACATCAAAGGTGACAATGTGTGTACTCTGCCACAGGGTCTCTGTCAGCTTCACACCTTAGTGTTATTTGAGAAGAAAGCCTCCTCTGATCAGACTAAATCATGGGGTTTATTTGATTATTAGTTACTGCAGGAAAGCCCAGTCCACCACGGATAGTGCACTCCTGCAGGAGGTGGCTATTCGTTGTGTTAGAAACCTAACTGAGCATGGATGAGCCTTGGAGGAAACCAGCTAGCACCATCCTCCTGGTTCCTGCTTTACTTCCTTGGCCCTGAGTAAATTTCCTGGTCAGAAATAAATCTGTATGGAATAGCAAGCTGTCATGTCTTCAGGTTTCAGCCCCACTTCTCTCAGTAATGGGCTAGGAACTGGAAGTGGAAGACCAAATAAATTCTTTTTTGCCTGGGTGTCTTATGGGTCGGAATGTTTTATTACAGCAACAGAAAGCAGAGTAGAGCAATATCCAAATGAAGAGATGAATATTCCATCCCCTAGGAAGCAATCAAGAGAATCCAGAATTTAGGTACCATGGGCTTGGTATATTAGCATAGGTTATTATATATTATATTACATATTAGTAAGGATTTACCTCATTTAAAATAAAGATATATAAATAAATAATTAATTAAAAGAGTGGCAGAGAGGGGACCCAGAAAAGAAAGGGAAGGAAAAGAGGACATCCATGCCACCATCTATCTATTATTTGGTTTTCAGTGACATAATAGCATAAAGAAAGAAGCTGACAGGCCTTATCCTCTTTAGAGAGAAAGCATGTACCAAGAGCCAAGATGTCCTTATTCCTGGGAGCTTGAATATTGCCTCTGATGGCAATCCACCTGTGACTTTCTTTTTTTACAATGGTCTTTTGTCTAATGGCAAACACCTGTGAGTACCAGAACCCTCTAATTGGCCAGAGCCCCTCCCATTTCTCTTTAATGCGCAATCTCTGGTTATCCACAACTCCTTGTTTTCTTTCAGAATAAGAAAAAGATGGGTGAGGAGTTACATGAGTTTTGATCACTGGGTCAGAAAATTATTTTTCCCCTATTCTCTCCCAACCTCATTAACTAGGTAATTTCAACATCATTTTTACATTTTTTCTGGGAAATAAAGATTCAGATTTTGTATTTTTTTAGGAGATATGATTACTATAAAGGAAATATGGTGTATTAAATACTTTCTCTTGTTGTTTGATGTCACATATCTTCCATAGATTCATGCAGCTGAACACTCCATCCTCAGCTGGTGACATTGCTTGGAAGTTTATGGAAGCTTTAGGAAGTACTATCTAGCTGGCAGATGTAGGCTACTTGGTGTGTATTTTTGAAGGATATTAGTTACTGCTTCTTGAGGAGCTATGAAGGTCCCCAGCTTACTCTTCTGCCATCATGAGCTTTCCTACCAGGATGGACTGTGTCCTCTTAAACTGTGAGCCAAAACAAATCCTTCTCTCTAAGTTGCTTCTCTCAGGTTTTCACATCTAGTTTTTAATTCCAACTGTTCTTACCTTACTCTCCACTTTGCAAAGCCATGGACAATTCCCAGTGTCCATTGCACTGGGCCTATCAACAGTCATCTGTTCAAGTGGTCATTTCTTCCTTGTTACTTGACCTTCAGAGTCCTCCTTTGAGGTCCTTCTCTGACTTCACTGAGACACTTAGTTTGAGTGTCTATTGTTAAATTCTTCTTTGACTCCTTTTCCTTTTTCTCCTACTCCTTCTCCTCTCTTTTCCTCCTTCTCTCTGCTTTCTCTTGGTGTATATGTGAGTACAGGAGCATATGAAGGCTTTGCAATGTTATCCCCTTAACTTAACTGAATGAATGCCTTGGTTGCATCATTTGCATACTGCATGGCTTATCCCACCTCCCTTCTCTCTCTCTCCCTCTCTCCACATTGCATGTGGAGAATGGAAGTCTTTGTTGAGTAGCAATCACTATCTTGTTTTATAAAATACGTTCTCACTGAACCTGATGCTCATGGATTGGTTAGAGCTCTGTCTACTTCCAACCCTCTGGAGTTGGTATTGGAATACATGATAGTGCCTTACCTTTATCTTAAAGGCAGAATCATTAGAAATGTCTCTATATAGCATATACTGGTCCCCCCTTCTCCTTATCTTTACTTGACCTTGTCTGCTTTCTCTTTAGATTTTATCACCAGCTATGATACCACTCTTCTCTTTCTGTTTTGAAACCTCTCCCTACTGAATGTATTCTCTATGGCAGCAGTGATAGTCTCAGAAATTATATAACCTCTGTCCTGTTCAGTGTCTTTGTTCTGACATGAATTATTTTCTTTCTAAATATTTGTTGCAGTAATGATTTTAACTGAATTTATGAATGGAGGTTTCAGATGTGTCTATTATTGGATGAATCTAATTATTTTGGCTTTCTCTGTAGAACACACCAAAAAATCAGGTTGGAGAGGAATGAGTAGGGTTCAAGGAAAATGGGGTGCAGGTGATAGAGACTCCCTGAAAAGACAAGGTGTGCTATTATATACCATCACTGATATTTGTGTTATTATGAGCCCGGTATAAGGTCATCTAAGTGACAACAGAATGCCACCTGGAAATGTCATAGCATAGAGTACTGAGGTGTAGAATTGCTCACTAAGTGGATATGGGAGGCTGGGTGACCAAGACCAAGGTCAGCAGATGAGCTGCCCGCCCGTCTGGCTGCTTTGTGTGAGCTTCCTGTTTTCCAGAAACTCTATGGTCAGTCATTGTCCTTTCTCAGTGGGAGGACTTTCCATATCCATATAGTAGTGCACACAAAAAGAGGAAAATTAAAGGCTCATTGCCCAAGCTGAAATGGCTGGAAGAAGCCTGACCCCTCAGAAGAGCAGAGGTCTAGAAATGAGAGAGGAATGTGTGACTCCCAAAACAGAGCTTTGGGATTGTTAGTACATCCCTGTACTGTGATGTACTCATGTGCCACATGAGAATGCTAGAAACTATGGACACCACAGAATTTTCACAGTGGTAAGCTGTCAAAAAAAAAACTAATGTCAAAAACATTGTTGCTAAGAGGTTAATGGTTGTAATGGTTGTAACAATGGAAGAGGAGGAGGAGAAGGAGGTGTTGATAGAGGTTTCTGTCCTACCAGGTCTCACATCCATTTAGTTCCAAATAAACACACAGAGGCCTACATTAATTATAAGCTGATTGGCCTATTAGCTCAGGCTTCTTATTAACTCTTATAACTTATATTAGCCCATAATTCTTCCCTGTGCTAGCCATGTGGCTTGGTACATTTTTCAGCAAGGCAGTCACATCTTGCTTACTCTGTGTCTGGATGATGACTGCTGACTGACCTTTCCTCTTCCCAGAATTCTCCTGTTCTCATTGCCCCGCCTCTACTTCCTGCCTGGCTACTGGCCAAACAGCATTTTATTAAACAAGTACAAAAACAAATCTTTACAGGGTAAAACCATTGTCGCACAGCAAGGAGGTGTAGGTATAGGTAGTTAAATATTAGTGTAAGAGCAGGAAGAGAAGGGTGGCTGTAAGTACAGAGTAATAGCAGTCAGTCGTGGGAGTTACAGAAGAAGAATTCAGCAATGAAATCAGAGAAAGATTTCCAAGGAGGTCAAATAACAAGAAAAAAAAAACGACCATCTGAAAAACATGCTGCTGATAGGTCCAGGGAGATGAAGACTGGGAGCTTCCCATTGCTTTGCAACATGAAAGCCATTAACAGAACGGTAGCATAGTACAGTAGTCAGCACACGGAGGAAGGGAGAAGGCACAACAGCAATCTATGACAATGGTGGTGGCAGTCACAGTGAAAGCAAAAGTCATATGGCAATGGTGGTGGAAATGGAAAGGGGACGAACAGAGAGTGGCCACAGGTGGTGGTGGTGTTGGACGTGTTGCTAGGATGAGAAGCAGGAGTCATAGTAGGTAGTCAAGTGAATGACACTGGCTCGTTGAACACAGATTTGGGTCTCCACAGCATATTTCAATGTGAAAGTCTTTACATGAACTTCTAAAGAATGAAAAAGGAAAGCCATAACCCAAGACAGTATTTGAGGTTATTAGGTGGGTAGCCTAGAACAAAGCTTGTGAAGTTCTGCTGCTTATAGGCCTTAGGTGCTGACTGATGCCATTCTTAATATGGAAGTTTGCAGAAGTAAGAGATCTGTTAATGCGTGCCAATGATTGTCCCTGATAGTCAAAAGGGAATTGGGTCAGGCACAAAGATGGGCAATGCCTGACTGTTAATTGGGACTACAGATAGCTCAAGGCCATTAAATTCTGGTTCTGCAACGTTGCAACTTTCCAAAAGTTCTCAAGTTCTAATCCTTAGCATGGATTTGGCTTCCCCCAACCCAGGCACTTCAGTACACAGTTACTATAGCAGGTGAAGAGTGAATTTTAATAGGATGGCCATGGTGAGAGCATCTAAAAAAGGAGGAGGGGGAAGAGGAAGAAGCAAAGAAAATGTAAGAGAAGGGGAAGGGGGAGGATTCAAAAAAAGCAGTGTCCTGGGAATGAGTTAGCAGAAGGAGGAGAGGAAGAGGAGAAGGACCAGGGAAGGACAGGTAGTGATGGTGGTACATAGTGATTTTCATTTGTATTTTAATAAATAAAGTTTGCCTAAAGTTCAGAGAGTGAAACAGCCCCACTAGTCAGCCTTACAGACCAGGCAGTGGTGACACACACCTTTAATCCCAGTAGCCACACTAGTTTTCCATAGAAACCAGGCAGTGCACACCTTTAATCCCAGCTCTAGAGTGAAATATAAGACAACAGGAGACAGCTCTCAGACCTCTCCTTCTGTGATTCCTGGAGGCAAGATCACCATTTCAGATTGAGGCAGAGGTAAGAACCAGTGACTGGCTGTTTTGCTTTTCTGACCTTCAGGTTGAACCCCAATCTTTGTCTCTGGGTTTTTATTAATTGTGCCACAGTGGTAGTTGTGATATCTGGTAGAAATAGAAATATTAATAGTTTCAGAAACTGGACTTAACTCATAAACTAATACTAACAATGACTAGAAGGCAAGGATCTATCACAGATTGCAGACTAAACAGCATAAACACAGCAGAGAGACAAGGTGTGACTTTCAATAAAAATTAGGTCCTTGGTTTGTATGTATATGTGTCCCTGTACATGTAGTTATGTATGCACAAATGTGTGCAAATGTGTGTACACATGTATAAATGTGAACATGTCTGTGGAGTCAATGAACAACTTCAGGAGTTGTACCTCAGGCGCCATCTGCCTCGTTTTCTGAAGCAGACTTGCAATTGGTTTGAGGATCACCACTTTAGCTGGTCTGGTTGGCCAAGGAGTCCTGGGATCTGTGTATCTCTGCCTCCCCAAGCCTGGGATTGCAAGTGTGCAGCACCAGGACTGGCTCTTAGCTGCCTGGGTTCTGGGGATCCAGCTCATGTCTTTGCATTTGCGTGGCAAGCCCTTGGCTGATCTCTTTTTGTTCTGTTCAGTTTTTGTTTAGCTTTTGTTTTCTGTTTTTTTGGTTGGTTTTGCTGTCATGGCTTGTTTGTCCATTTATGGGATGACAGGTGTGCTCCACCCCAAGCTTCAGCAGTAGGAATAATGCCTCACTGATGCCTCCAGGATCGGGGATGGAGTGGGTGAGGCAGTCACTGTCATCTGCTCCTCTGCAGCTAGAATGGCCAAAGTCAGATTCTCACAGGGGCAGCATTTTAGCATTTGTACTGGTCTTGCTCTCTGGGTGTTTTCCTGTACAGAGTGTTCTGATTTGTCACTTTTTTAGGGTAAGATTATGTCTCTGAGTAAGCTGATTAGTGTTAGACTGATTGTTTTAAAATAACTCATGCGGCATCTGAATTTATTTACATACATGATATTGCCTTCTATAAACACAGCTGTATGAGCAAGAAAATTCAACGGTATTTTTAGGAAGTTAAGCCAACAGTTTAGCTGGAATGAAAGCTGCCTTCTCGTTCTGCTTTCTTTCTAGTTCTTTTTCTCTCTGGACCAGTTTTCAACAAGTGTTGGGCTTGAAGACCTGTGTCCCAAAGGGTCTCGCAAAATGAGAGAAATACAGAATATCCATCAAAAGAAGGCAAAGTGTATCATTGAAGGAGGTGGCTGATCCTGGTCTCAGTGCCACGAAGGCACGTGGGGTTTCATTCTACATAGAAACCATTGGGGTGTCAGGGCCATTTCCAGCTCTGTGTTGGGCAATAGTTTTCTGATTTTATCAATTCCATATGGACTTGCTGAACATGATTCTGTGTTGTGCAGTTATGGGTTAGACACTGGGTATCCAATACTGAGTGATGATAACACTGTGTCTGCGAACTTTATAGTCTCCTAATAGAGCCATGCATGAGTCTAAATGTGGTGTGTATGTGTGTGTACCTGTGTGTGTATGTGTGTTTAGTTTGACATGTGTTGGGTGTATTAAATCAGACAAATGGTATGTGTGTGTTCAGTTTGACATGCAAAGTGTATGCGTGTGTGTGTAGGTGTATGTGTGTGTGTGTAGGTGTGTGTGCTCAGTTTGTCTGAAGACTGACTAGCCGCTTATAACTTGGTAAAGAACCTGCTTCTTGACCCATTGATCTCAGTTTTCTGTCTTGTTCTTTTGTTGACCACTAGTTATATTGTATTCTTTCCTTGTTTCAGCCCCTTATATTTAAATTTAATATTTGTAATAACCTTTTTGAGAATCTCATGCAAGGCATCTTGGTCATCTTCACCTCCACTCTTTCCCAACTCTTCGTGGATCTACCCTTTCACCTCCCTCCCTCAATTACTGTCTACTGTTCCTTCTATGACCCACTGAGCCCAGTTTGCCTGTCTCTATCTGCATAGGCGTGGTATCACCCATTGGAGGGTGGTCTACTCACCAAGGGCTATGCCCTTAAAGGAAATCGGCACTCTTTCTCTCAGAAGCCACCAACTGTCCCCAGATTCTCAGCTAGAGGTAAGCACTCATAAACCCCTTCCCAACTTCATGCCAGAAAAACACAATTTTTAGGTAATAAAATTTGTGTATATTTCTCCCTCTGAGTATTGCTTAAGCTTAATCTCACAGATTCTGATAAAATTTTCCACTTCAAAATGTTATCTAAATGATGAAGGAAGGTCATTGGTAAAGTAATAAAGAAACTGCTTGGCCTCATAGGTTACAACATAGGTGGGAGGAGTAAACAGAACAGAATGCTGGGAGGAAGAGGAAGTGAGCTCAGAGAGACGCCATGCTCCCCATTCCTGGGCAGACAGACACGATTCAGCTCCGACCCAGGATGGACGTAGGCTAGAATCCTGGTAAGCGCACCTCGTGGTGCTACACAGATGATTAGAAATAGGCTAAATTAATGTGTGAGAATTAGCCTAGAAGAGGCTAGATAGAAATGGGCCAAGCAGTGTTTAAATGAATACAGTTTGTGTGTTGTTATTTCGGGCATAAGCTAGCAGGCGGCTGGGGTGCTGGGGACGCAGCCCTGCTGCTCCTATTACTACATCTAAAACCACTATCTTTTGAGTAATGAATTATCAATGATTGTAGTTCAACTTTTGAATGTCCAAGGATTTTCTGCTTACCCATCTATTATTGATTACTCATTAAATTCTGTGTATTTAGTGAATATATTTTACGTGATTTCAGTTGTCTTATATAGAGTAAGCCAGTTGTCTTATATAGAGTAAGCCCTTCATGCCGCAGAAAGTCATTTGCGTCGTTTAACATGTAAAAGACATTGGGAAAACTGTGTTATGCTATCAGTGACAGGAGCAGTCATACGTGTAGGCTTGGTTTAATGTGTTGAATGTTCTGCATTCTTCCAGGTTCTCTGTCGTTTCTTCTTGAGGTAGGCATCTAGAAGTCCCTACACACAGGATTGCGGGGGTTTCTTCACTTCAGTTCTGTGGTGCTTTGGTTGGTGAAGCTGTAGCATCTACGGTTTACACACACGTAGCCTTGTTATAGCTGCTTGATAAAGTGACACTTTGAAACTCATTCCGTATAACAGTTGCCTAGAACCCTGGGTCTCATACCTGTCTGTGATGCATTTTTACTGAATGCACCTCCATCGTTATCCTCTCGTCTTCCTCCCACTGGCCCCCTTTGATTTGCTCTCGTGTGTGTGTGTGTGTGTGTGTGTGTGTGTGTGTGTGTGCACGTGCGTATGTGCACGTGTATCCCCATCCCAATAGCCCCCTTTGATTTGCTCTCGTGTGTGCGTGCATGTGTGTGCGCGCGTGTATCCCCATCCCACTGGCCCCCTTTGATTTGCTCTCGTGTGTGTGTGTGTGTGTGTGTGTGTGTGCGCGCGCGCGCGCATGTGTGCACGTGTATCCCCATCCCAATGGACACTCTCTGATCATATGAAATACCCTTTACTTTTATCTCTGGTAGCGTTGCTGTTCTTAGACTTGGGCAGCCTCCGCGTTACCATCTCCTTGGCCCCTGCACTCTTTGTGGAACGACCGTGAATGGATGCTGAAATGAACGCGTTCCACTCACACCCTTCCTCTCCTTCATCCTCATGAGAAGCCAAGAAGGAGTTTTCTAGTATGGTTGACACTGGTCTTGTTTTTACAGGCAGACTCCTTGAGTCTCAGCGAGTTTGCATACCATTTCTGAGTGACACAAAGCTAGTAGTCAGAGAGATGGGGCGTCTACCCTGGACTGATGGCTTCCACTTTCCCTGAATGATTTCTTTATAATCCCTCTGTCCACACCAGCAAACCCCTGCCGCGATCAAGCTGTTCCTTCGTCACTAGCAGTAAGGCCTGTGACTCTGAAAGCCTTGTGTGGGTAACTGCGGCACACTCTGACTGGCACATGGGCACCAGCCGCTCTTTGTTGAATGAGCAACCCCCTGAATGTTTATTCAGCACCGCTAAGTGCCTGTGGACTTTTTATGTATGATAAGGGAGCATATCCAAGTCCGTAATTTCATACTCAAACATATATAAATTATACGAGGCACAGGTGTATGTCTAAAATATATTTTGGCACCGCTCAAAGGAAAACATTTTAGAGTCGGAAGGAGAGCCCGTGGCCCAGATCTGGATCCGCCCGTCCTCCCACCTGCTGAGAGACTTCATGCACTCTCGCAAAGAGGCAAAAGTGAATATATATCCGATCTTGGAATTAACTATCCCATTACTATGTTCACTTCTTCCTCCTCCCCACACCCTCCCCTGCCTCACACCCCCACCCTACCCCAGCTTAGCCTATCATTAGCCGCTATCTGGAATTGACAGTGGAGTAATTTGAACTCTGACTCCCCAGGGCCTATTCTTTTACTTCCTGCTGTAGGAATACGGTGTGTATTGATTAGATATCAGGCTGTAATGGGCTTCCAATCTCTCTGCCTTAAGATATATGATGGAGATGACAGGAAACAGATAGACGGTTACTACTTGTAAATAGTCCTGCTCGAGCAAAATGGTTGGTAACCGCTTCACTGCCGTGAGTCCTCCAAAGCAGCAGCATGGCACGGGGAAGCGAGTCGTGGTATTCTCTTGTCCAGTACAGCCACTGCCCAAGATGGTCTTCCTTTGGAAAGCTGCGCATAGCCCGACTCAGTTACCTGGACAAGTGCTATTCTTGTTGCTCAGAGACTAAACCAGTTTCATGGCCAGCGTGCTCCCCCTGCTTGACGGAGAGAAAGGCAGATGGGTTACAGCTGAACCTAGGCTCCTCGCCCCTGAGCAAGATCAGAAGCCATTCACTCACAAAGCCTTTATCATGGTACCTGTGAGATGGGAAAAGTAACACTGCTTCCTGGGCTGCTCCAAGGCCCAAGTGAAAAGCTAACATAGTGGCCTGTACGTAGTCATTCCTGTGGCTTCTTATTTCCTTACTTTCCCAAAACACAGCCTTCCTCTTGGGTGGAGTCAGTTCTGGGAATAGACAGTCTCTCGATTGCAGCTCCTCCTTGGGCAGCTCTGGGCAGCCCCTGGATAGCACGGGTGGTGGTATTCATTGGCATGGATGTTCTCTGGCCCTGGAGCCTGAGGTTGCTTAAGGCAGCCGGGGCCCAGGCCTAGCTAATCATCGTGTCTGAGATCAGCCTGGTTTACTTTCTGCGGCTTATCTTGAGTAGAGATAACCCTGGTTTTGGCTCTGAGCTTCATATCTGCAGAAGGAAATCTGAAGTGGTCTGAACCACCTTTTCCCTCTTGGTGCCCCTGCAGAAGCCAAGGGAACCTGCCATCTCCCTCCCTGGTGTGAATTTGATTTTGCCCGGTGGGAGTTACTTTCCATGGGGTGGTCATTTTCTTTTTCATGGAACAACAATGACAGAAAAGCAAACTGAACAGTAATTCAAAGCAAAGGAAGACCAGGAACTTTTCCAGGGAACAAAATGTGAGGTTATACATTTTTAATTACACCGGACTTAAAGCTTATATTCATTTATTACCAGCCATATCAGCCACTTATCTACCGCTTCTCCCATCTTTGCCCTGCAAACAGACATGACCCTGGTCAAGTAAGATAAATGGAGAATTAAAAATGGCTACCTTCTGGGAATTGATTGGAAAAACAGAAGAAAAAGCCAGGGCTGCAGGTTAATCCTGGACTCTTCCCAATCTTTCAGCTGCTCCCACCCCTGTGAGTGTAGAAAAGACCCAGCGGCCCCCACTTACCTCTTTGCTAACATTTCCTTGTTGTTCCTTCCTCCTCTGCCCCCGTTAGGATGAGGGGGATCAATAAAGTCGGCTTTGAGAGAGGAAGGAGCAGCCTTCAGGCTTGTATCAGATGTCGCACGGTGTGCAGCACGTGGCAAGGGACCAATGTGCTTTGAGTGATCTAAGTGCACGTCCCCAAAACGCTGAATTCATATTATTGACTTCATCAGCATTGTCCTCCTGGAGGTTTCTCTTAATTAGTTAAAGAGAGGACTGAGGAAGAGAACTGTGACTGTCACCTTCAGCACAGAGATCTGGCCAGGGAGGTCATCCAGATGCAAGAAACGATGGGCATCAGTTGCCGAGTGCCTTATCTGCACCGGTCCCCTTGCTACATTTGAGATGGCCCATACTTTGCTGCATCCTTGAGCCACCCTGAGAGGCTCTGGTTATTGCTGTCCTCTAGATGAGAACCCCCGAGACACGAGGAAGGTTGGGAGCTTGACACCCTCTACGTGGTGGGTGATTGCAAAAGATGTCACACACTGGCCTTTGTGATTTCCCAAAGAAGCTGAGCTCTGACTCCTCGTCATGCCAGGCTTCCAGAAAGTAACAGAACATAAGGAAGAGCGCAAAAGGAGTTCCTTTAATCCTGTCCTCCAGTGTCCAAGTTCAGAAGCCAATCCAGAGAAGTAGGATGGCATTGTAGATGCCACACAGCAGAGCTGTCACCCGGCCCCTTGACCCTAGACAGTCATTCCCATGTCTTTCTACAAAGGTACAACACACTGTCCTTTGTCCTAGCCCTCTGAGTCAGATCTCAGCAGGAAACGTTCTTCTTCACAATGCCTGAGCCAGTGAGAGCTTGACAAATGAAGAGACAGATGATTGACATACTAGATCTCATGTGTTATTTATTCAACAGATCTTCGTTGAGCACCACCCTACACAAAGAAGACCAGGATAAGTATGGAGATCTCAGGCACTAATAGGTATATGGGTCTGTGGGTGTATGTGTGCATTAGTGCACACATTTGTGTGTGCCCATGTGGAGGCCAGAGCCTGATGTTGGGTTTATATTCTATATCTATCTATCTATCTATCTATCTATCTATCTATCTATCTATCTATCTATCTATCTATCTATCTATCTATCTATCTCTGGTGTTTCTCAAGAGAGAAAAAAAGAAAAGAAGAAAGAAAGAAAGAAAGAAAGAAAGAAAGAAAGAAAGAGAGAAAGAAAGAAAGAAAGAAAACCTGGAGATAATTCTGAGCAACTAGCCCTAGGGACTGTCCATTCAACCCTCCTCAGGATTGGGGTGACATGTTCACACCACGGCATCTTACATGGGTCCTGCGGATGGGAACTCAGATCCTCATACTGATGCTGCAAACACTTTATGAACTGAACCATCTCCTCCTCTTTTTTTTTTTAAAATTTCTCTCTAGTAGCTGCCCCCAAGATAACTTTGGACTGAAAACTAAACAAAGTAAATAAGATTTTTTTTATATAAACTACCAACACTGTAACCATGTGCAGACACTCAACACAAATTGAAACAGCCAAACATTTACTTCAGAATACACCTTGATCACCCAATATATTTTGTGCAATATTGAAGCAGTCATGTTTTTTTTTTAATCACTCATACTAAAAACAAAAATGAAAACACCTCTGACTTGGGGTATTCTTGCTTTGGAGCAGAGGATGGGCTACCTAGGGCTCCTGTTTACAGAGTACCAACTCGAGGCCAGGCATTCCACAGACATGACTTCATCTAATCCCCCCAGAACTCCTGCAAGGTGTGTTATTATCTCCATTTTACAGATGGGGAAGCTAAAGTGTAATGGCTTGTCATTAAGACTCGGATCCAGACAGCAGGCACGGTCCAATTAACGGCCGAGCTGACACTTTGAAAGTCACCTCTCCACATCCAGGAGGTAGTGAGGGTCTTCGCAAGAGGATAAAACCACAATAATGGAAACAGCAGTCTCCTGTGGGTTGAGCATTCACAGTGCCGTGTGCAATGGGGAGAAAATTCAAGGTGCAATCCTTTTTGGTCCTCATTAACACCCTATGAACAGAGCACTTCATTTTCTTTATCTTACAGATGAGAAAATAAAAAGTGCCAAACCTGTTCGAGACTCCAGATTCCAGCTCTATAAGGTCAATCCTTGACTGTAGTATTTCTTCAGCGTGTGTTTGTGAGTGTGTCCACGTGGACATGTGTATTTCAAATGTGTGTGGGCACACCAGCATGTGTGCATATGTGCGCATGACTCATGGATTATGTCAAAATTTATGCTTTATCACCTTTCAATCTTATGAAGTCAGGAAATGAAACCTAAAATTTCTGATATGTTTGGTCTTGCCAGCAGCTTGTTCTGGGAATCACCTCTCCACTTTTTGAGTCAGGCATCACAGACAGGCTGCTGTGACCACCCCACATTTACATGACTCTGGTCCTCACAGGTCTATCTCCACAGCACCCCTGTATTCTTGATGATTGTCCCACATGGCCTTTTCTGGGAGAGAGAATAGCTGATGTTCACAGCTCTGATGAGGACATTGGGCATCTCTTGCTTATCAAGACTGTTCCGAAGCATGGAGAATCCATGCTCCAAGAAGAACTGAAAACGCTTCCTCGGATTTTCAGTCTGAGCTGGGAAATACCAGCTCCCAATCTGTCTGCTCGTGTGCTCTTCCTGAGATTCCAGAAAGTTCTCTGAGTACCCATTTCTTCTTCATCCTCTGTGCTAAGCTCCGTAAGTTCTTGGCTGCAGGAATGTTGAACTTTGCTTTGCTCCCGTTTGCCTTACTCATAAATATCCCCCCAGGTTGTTCTTAAGCAGGAAGGTCACCTTTTCCTCGTGGATGCTAACAGTCAGGGCACAAACACCATTTCATCTTCCATGAAGCCTGAGCCACTCAGCTGAAGGTCAGACTCAAAAAGGAGCATAGTATCATCTATGCATCATAAATCCCCTGAGAAAGGGAATTACTTCCTCCATTTTGTAACGGGGGAAACTGAGGCTTCCAGTAACTAGGTTACAGAATAGGTTTAATGTTAACCATTACTGCTCTCAATTGTCAGTCTGTTTTCTGTCAGCTAGGCATCTCCTCTACTGTGCTGCGAGCATCCATTCATTAATTCTACAACAGTCCCTGAAGGGCAGCCAGCCACGTTGTGATCACTGTCTTATAAATGACAGAAGTCAGCATGCACACATTAAGGAAGTCAAACAACTATGAAATAGTTTGAAGGCAGAAGACCATGATTTTTGAGCTTGCCATCTTACAACAAGATAAATAGTCGTCCATATTCCTAAGAGATCCAAGCGTAGGACTCAACGAGTGACATCTTTAAAGACACAAGTAGCTGGAATCATGCTGGGCCTCTGCTCCCCATATGATTTAGAGTCAAATGTGTTACCTGGGGAATTGGTTCTGCTGCTTCCTGCAATGTGAACTTAGCTGGGACACCTCCGGGCATACTCCCCGGCTCCTGGGCAAGGGTGATGTATAATGAGAGCAAAGAAAAAGTGATCTTGTCAGTCAGAATGGAACTGGGTCTATACGTGGTAGAATCATGAGAAAGCTCAGAGGGATTCTCCTCCAAAGGGAAGCTTGGCTTCCCACTTCAGGGCACATCTTAAAACGAGCAAGTTCCACAGTAAGACCCTCACTACAAGCTGCTCTCCTTCAGGGATAGGCAAGGGAACAAGAAACAGAACAGTAATCCTTAATAAAAACCAAGAAACAGACTATATTTCCTTTCTTTTTACTTTTATTCATTCACTTGATTTATAGAAATCAATACAAGCCAGGAGTGGGTCAAACGAGAGATGCTTCCTGCCTCTCAGTGCCGGGAGGGATGTTTGGTGAATAGATGCATATGTGCAGAGACAGACGCACCCACCACTCTCCACTTTCCCTTCCCAAGTCTTCCCCATTCAGGAATCCACCCCATTGGTTTATATTGGTTTTAAAATAATACTGCAAATTTATTCTTTGAAAATTTTACAAATGTAAACAAGGTGTGCTGATCATAGCCCAATCTCCTTGACCCCTTTCACCTCTCCCATGAACCGCCATTACCTATCACCTCTCTCTCTCTCTCTCTCTCTCTCTCTCTCTCTCTCTCTCTCTCTCTCTCTCTCTTCCAGGCTGGCTTCAAACTTTTTTATTCTTTCTTTAGTTTTTCGAGACAGGTTTTCTGTGTGAAGCCCTGGCAATCCTGAACCTCGTTTTCTAGATCAGGCTGGCCTCAGACTTGCAGGGATTCAGCTGCCTCTGCCTCCCAAGCACTGGGATTAAAAGCACGCACCACTATCGCCCAGCTGGCTTCAAACTCTTGATCCTCCAATTCCTCCATCCCAGATATTGAGATTGAAGGTGTTCACTACTGTGCCAGGCCCAATTTAATTCATTAATTGATTAATTAAATTATTTGTTTATTATCGTGTACATGTAGGTGAGTGTGTAAATGTGCTTTTGAAGGCCAGAGGCCAACCTTGGGTGTTCTTCCTCAGGAGCCATATATACAATGTTTTTTGAGACTGTGTATGTGTGTGAGTGTGTGTGTGTAGGTATATGTGTGTGTGTATATCTTTGAGATATATATTTGAGTCAGAGTCTCTCACTGGCACCTGGGATCAATCACCACTGGTTAAGCTGCCTGGCTCATAGGCTCCAGGCATCCTTCCTAGTGCTGGGATTAATAGCAGGTGCTACCACAGCTGGCTTGTTTTGTGGGTGTTGGGTTTTTAAGCTAGTGCAACAAGCACCTGACCCACAGCTACCCCACCCCTGACCCTTGTTTCTTGATTTGTTTCAGTAGCCACAGAAATCATGTTTGTGCTTGTGTGTTTGTGTGTGTGTAGGGGAGGGGGGGTATGCCTGTTGTTTGTTTTCCATTCCTTTGTTGATAATCCAAAAGCATATTTGTGTGATTTTTAATTATTACAGTTGGAATAAAAGCATTTTGGGGCCAGTGACAGGTATTAATGGGTAAAGGTGCTTACTATTGAGCCCAACACTCTTGAATTCATTCCTCAGGACTTAGATAATGGAAGGAAGAACCACAAGCTGTCTTTTGACCTTCAGAGACAGGCGTTAGTGTGCAGGAAACACACACACAAATAAATCAAAGTAAATATGATAAAAATAGGTTATATTGCAATTACATATATGTTTTTGAATAATTACTCTTCATTTCAACTAGATAAAGTTTGAGTAATGTAAAAGATAATTCTTTCTGCATCCTCTTCTGTAATGTTCAAAATGAGCCTTCTGGGTAGCAGTGCTGATACAGATGTCCCATTTAGGACTAAGTGCTCAGTATCTTATCTGTAGCACTTTGCTGGTAAGTTCTGCACCTCAGACACCTTCCCAAGGTGAACAGGCTCAGCTCTTGTTCCCATAATACAAAAGTAAAGGTGTCTGTAAAAAAAAAAAGTAAAAGTGGAAGACAGAAGTTGGAACTTCAGCCATGCTGAGAAATCTCAATTGGAAACGCCAACTGACTGCCTCTGCTTCCTCAGTCTTCTGCTGAGCATTGTAAGCACTCAATTTGACGATGCCATCTCTCTCTCTGATGTTATGTGTTCTTTGACCCAGAAGCCTCACTCCAGGAGACACTCAGCTCTATTTTCCATTTGCTTCAGAGGGCCTTCTCCCAGATTATTTATGCTGGGATTTTTGACATGCAGTTGGATGATTGTCTTGGTTACTCTTCTATTGCTGTGAAGAGACACAATGATCAAGGCAAGTAATAAAAGAAAGCATTTAATTGGGAGCTTACTTACAGTTTCAGAGGATTAGTACATTTTCATCATGGCAGGGAGCATGGCAACAGGCAGGCAGCCATGGTTCTGAAGCAGTAGCTGAGAGCTTATGCCTGATCCACAAGCACAAAGAGAGATTGGGCCTGGCATGGGCTTTTGAAACCTCGAAGCTCACCCCCACTGATATATCTACTCCCAAAAGGCCACACCTCCTAATCATTCTTAATTCATCCACCAGCTGGGAACCAAACATGCAAGTATGAGACTATGGGCGTCACTCTCATTCAAACTACCATGAAGACAGTCTGCTGTCTACCATCTATCTACCTGCTACAGAATCTTTTTTATATCCCTGTGGTTTGCTGGATACTTTCTACACTCATTCATTCAAACTAGAATATACAAATAGTGTAGATTATCCTTTAGACTGTGCAAAACAGTGAAGCTGCACCTGCAGGTACATGCCCACACATGAATGAAACATGGGTGTGTACATGTGTGCACTCGTGTGTGTGTCTTCCAAGATGTGTGCTGTGTGTTTGTGTGGGTGTTGGAGAGAGAGGGGGGGAGAGAGAGAGAGAGAGAGAGAGAGAGAGAGAGAGAGAGAGAGAGATCTTGAAAATGAATGGATAAGCAGGCATTAGAAACCCGAGTCTGAAAGGAAGGGGGAAAGGCCAATGTGTTTTTAAGGAACTTCAAGAACAGAGGTACACAGGGCCACATGTTGTCCCCAGAAGAAAAATGTCTTTCAGAGTCCCTCAATTCTGCAGACATCTCATTCAAAAGCACATCTACCACAGGCCTAATTCCCCTGCTCAACAGGGGCAGCATCATTGAATAAGCACACATCACCAGCAACATGTTTGTCTTTGTAACAGTTCTCCCAAGGTTGCCTTTGAGTTATGGATTGTAAAAGCATAGATTCTGTTACTAACTTGGAGGGGGAACTTATCAGTGTTCTAGAAAATGAGGTTTTAATATCTTGTGAATAAATAATAACAGATGCTTAGAGGTTGAAATCTTATTTTCTCTGCTTTTTCTTCTTCTTCTTTTTTTTTTCCCAGAGACTGGTTTTGTACGTATTGTGACCTCCTGCCTCAGCCTACCTAGTTCTGGGCTTAACAGTGTGAGCCACTATGCCTGCCTCCAAGGCTTAATCCTTACATCTATTCTCAATGAACGAAACTTGTATGTCCAACTGGGTACCAAAGGGCTGTTCACAATGCCAGAGACCTGAAGGAGAAACTCCAACACTCGAAGGGCCAGATCCTGGCAATTACCTCATTGTGAATTTCTATCCAAACCCAGCAGGCCATGATGGGAGCCTAGAATGGTCCATCAGAGGCAAGTGGAGAAGAGATTAAATTTGGCTACAGCTTTTCTCTAGAGCCCTTTAATTTGGGCCAAGTTGCTTCATATTTTCTGAGCCTTGGCCATCTGGGCAGTCATAAGACCTAATTGCTGGGTTATAGAAAATATTAAATTAAAATAATGTATATGAAGTGCCAGATACATGATAACAATTGTTTTAATGGGGGTGGAAATAGCCACAATAGTACTTGGCCTCTGTCCCAGGAAGCAGAATTAGTGAGGAGTGGGACAAGCATGAGCGTTTTCAAGGATGCTGGGAGTTTGCTCACCCAAGCCAGTGTGAACAATGTCTTCTCCACCACTGAAGGCCTCTGTGAAAAATGCACACTGGATCTGGATCTGGCTATAGAAGTGGTTTTCCAATTAGGCATGAAGGTGTTATGAACCAGAGCATAGAACAGTGCAATTGATATGTTGCTTATACCCATTGGTACGGTTCATGCTGGCACCTACCCAGCATGCACCATGCAACATGGCAAGCATAGTAGGCATCACCTCCAACTTCTCAGTGCTACTTCTATTTTGATGTACTCTTGGGGCTTAAACTTGCATTCTGCTAGCATGGGGGACAGGGCCTAGAGCAGCCACAGTCATGGGGACCATCCGCAGTGACATTTCAGCAGGATTCCTGGCTTGACCCATTGATGTGGCATCATTTATTTCCCCAGGCCCATCTGTGACAGCCAATGCTGTTTCCAGATGTTATCAGATGTTCCCTCTATATGACAAAAACATAAACCTATCTGACTGGGAACTAAGGAGACAAATAAAATGGACTTTTCAGTAACTTTCAGAGCTCCTCTAGGTAAATGTGTTCAAGCCAGGGTTAGAAGCCAGTCACTGAGACGATACGTTCTTATGATGTGAACTATACTGTCCACTGTGGTGTAACCTTCAGAGTGTCATAGTAGCTAGGGTCTGACCTATGGAAGTGTCAGCCTCCTCATTATTCCCTCCATGTCCTTAGCTTGTGTAGGCGCTAGGAAACAGTCCACTCTGAAGGAGCTTGATCCTTGTCACCACCAAGACGGTTTTTTTTCCTTCCCTTTCCCCCATCCTAGGCTACCAGCCACCCAGCCTCCAACAGAACAGACCACTGTGTCTCTACTCCCCAGCATTTTCTAAATATTCACATTCTTTGCATGCCGGCTCCTTCCTTATTTTCTCAATTCTGCATTTGTTTATCCTCAAAAGCTCCTTTGTGATAGCCCACATGGATCTGGGAACCAGTGGAGGCAGGCTCTCTTCCCTGGGGCTGGCAGGAGGCCTTTGGACCAGGCTAAGACCCATCAAGCTCCGTTTTCCATTCTGATGCTTTCTTGAGAACAGAAATGTCTATGAAGAGGTCCTGGCAGGGTCTGTCCACTTAGCTGCAGTCTCTCTCTGAGATGTGACTCCTGGAGGGAGAGTCCTCTGATCCTGGTGACATTGTTCAGTTGAACTCCCAGTTTGTCAGGGCTGGCTCTATACTTCAGTGGATCATGTTCTGACAGGCCTCAGAGCCCATGGACCTGCAAACCACTGTTAATCCCATAACCTTGGTCCATGGTCCATGAGTTGTAACATACACCCATGAGTGATAGCAACAAGATCCTCATGCTCTGGACACATGAGCTGTGACATTACCCATGGGTGATACTGTGTTTGCCTATAGATGGGAAGTTCATTGAAAGCTTAGCACACTCCTCAGACCCTTTGTGATACCATAGGGCTTGGGATCTCTGAGAGTGCAGATGGAAGGCAGACATAGCAAGTCGGACTCTCCTTGGAAACTTCTCTTTGAGGAAGGATGAAAGGAAGGAAGAAAGGGAGAGAGGGAGAAGAGGAGGAGAGAGAGGAGGGAAAGGAGCAGCAGCAAGAAAGGAAAGGGGGAAGGAGGAGAGGGAAGAAAAAAAGAAAAATGGAAGAGGAAGGGAGAAGGGAGAGAAAGAGGGAGAAATGGTACCCGTCTGTCCACAAGAAAGACTTGTCTTAGCATTGACCTCTGTTGGTTCTAGAGCCTTCCATTCTCAGGGGAGGAGTGAGTCGCTTGCCTGCTTCCTGTTCTCAGCATCTTCCCACAACCCATAGGGAAGCACTCACCCTCCTCTGCAGAAGCCCCAGCTCCTGCTTCCTCCATGTCTACACAGTTGTCTTCCCATTGTCCTAGATAGCCACTGTGTCACTCTGAGCTGGCCATGTGTGCCAGAGCATGGGGTCCTTATGAAAAGGGTCTCTTCTACCTTCTTCCTTCCTATCTACAAGGTCTTAATGGCTCATCCAGCATTAACATTGCTGTCCCTTCTCCAGCTCTGCTAGAGTTATGTTCAATGTTCTTGTGACACAGTATGTAAACTCACAGGCTCTTACACAGTGTGGAAGTCATATGGTGACTGTCCCAATCACTTTTCCTACTCAACTCACCACTTCTCATGATCACCCTGTGAAAGGAGTGATTTAAAACTCAATTTTCAGACCAAGAAACAAGAGTCCAGAGAGCAGGAACTTGCCTGCATCTACTAAGAGGCAGAGCTGTGATTTGGATGGGTACAGCCCATCTCTTGTGTTAAGAGCTCAGGAGTCAGCCAGGAGGGAATTCCGCTTCTGCCCATGATTTACACCAGGTGTATGGCCTTGGATTTGTGACTTGAACTCTGACCTTTAGTTTCGGAAAAGAATGAAAACGGTGATGGTGTTAAAATGTGACCTCTGCTGTATAGTAAACACACACAGTTTCTGTCCTAATAATAACATTCTCACATCTCTGGTGATCAAGACCTAATGATAGCCTGTCTCCTCACAAAAGGGCAGGGACTCTGTTGTAACCACAGGGCTATGTATATAGAGCTTAGCGGATGTGTGGGAGTCAGTAATTGAGAAATAAGTGGACTGAACCCTCTTTGTGTCCGATGAATATCGATCTCAATTATTAGTATCAGTATTCGAGCAGTGTGGCACAGACACACTTCCAACAAGGTCTGGGCATAGTTGTATTTAATGAAAGTGCAGTTAGACTCCCTCAGGCATTCAGAAGACACATTGTACAATTGGTCACCATGTCCACCAAGCTTCAGAAGTGTGCTTTTCCCTGGCAGTCCATGCAGAGGGCTGCTCCTGTATGTCACAGTTCTAACCCAGGAGAGTCAACTGGGGTGAAAGCCAACTCAGACCAATCATTTACTCTGCAATGAGACTCGCTAACCATGGGGCCAGGGTCAATATTAGGGCAAGTTACATATCAATTGGGGGTCATTAGTTCCTGTCCTTCCTCGTTCTGGGGCAGCAGCTGGCACAGAGCCAGTCCATGTGAGTTGGGAGCCAGCAGCCTGGACTCTGACCGAGAAAAACAAGACACTAGAAGGGTTTATGCTTTTGAGGCTAAAGGTCAGCCATGATGTGATCGCCCTGTCTGGAGGATTTTCAGATCTGTCCACAGAGATGAGCAAAGTCTAGGGGACACAAAGGATCCAGGAGGCCCTATGCTTGCCTGATCACAGGGACATCAGGTGCTTTTCCTGGGTTTTTCAGCAGGGCTCTGGAAAGGTTAGCGCACGCTGTTCCAGGGCCCAGGCCTGTGTGAACTCAGAGGAGGCATGCTGTCATTCCTATAGCTAACCCGAGTGCAGGTTCTACACAGACACTTGCCTCACTTGCCCTGTGTCTGACGCTGCTGGGGACTCCATGCGTGATGTTGCTGACCCCTCCTGAATGTCCCTGGGGCATGAAGGAGGATTGCTGCTTAGCCTATGTGAACGGGGCATTCCCAAAGCAGGAACAGGTAAGCTGAGTCACTACTAAGTGGCAAAGAGGATTTGCGATTGCATCCGGCACAGGTCCAAATGCAGCTAGCTGCTGGTGGGACTTGGGACACCCCTGTCCACACACCGACTTTCTCATTTCTCCTTATTCACATTTGCATTTGGTCCCCATCCACCCCTGGGTTCACACGTTCTAGCCCAGATCTCCTTGCAGCTGTGCTGATTACAGAACACAATTGTCAATGGAGTTGCAAGGGAGTACTTCTAGAAGAGGGAGTGTCCTCGAAGAAATGGGTGCATATCTTTTTCCTAGAAGAAAATGGAACAGGCCCAGCCCATCCGCCCTTCTCCTTCCACCTGAAATGGCTAGTGTAACAGCAGCCTTCTTATGCCCAGGAGGGATGGGAGCTCCAGAGGCTCAGGGAAGCCGAAACTGGGATCCTGGCAGGACTGAGCTAACACTTTTTCAGGATTCTACACAACCCAACAAAACCCGAGAGAGCCAACCAGGCAGTCCTGTCACTCAGCGAGTCCCTTACTTGTTATGTTGGGCTCAGGATAGACCATGTACATAAGGCATACATACGTACAAGGTGTTACATTCTGTGCCTGCAGGGAGAAATAAGACGCATGGCAAACTCAAAAGGTACCAAGGTGGACTCTAAACCACCTGGAACTCGACCTTGGCAAACAGGCTTGTCAAGACCAACAGCTTCCAGGGGATTCTCTCTTGAGTTGGCAAACTGGTTCGGCTTCCCTGCTGGGCAGGTGTTAGCAGTCCTCCCCGACCCTCTAATTGTTCTTATCGTGTCCTAATTAGCATTTAATAAGCAGCGACTGGGCATCTAGTTATGAGACAATCAAGCGACCTCATCCCCACTTCAAAGATGGAGAGGCTCACTTTGGGATGCTGACAACAACAAAGAAAGACAGATGCGCGTGTCTTGCTGGACTTAATGGCACAATTAGAACCCAGAGCCTCCTAATCTGGTATCTGGTTGCAGGCAAGGAGGCTTCATAACAAGCTGCATGTTGCTCCTTGAATCACTCCCATGCTGGGATAATTAATGCAGATACAAGTTGTTTTAACCGATGCCAAGTCCCAGGTATCTAGATGTTTGTTACAAAGGCCCTGGCCATCTCGGTGACCATGTGTTTGTTCTAAGGACTGTGAAAGTCTGCTTAGCGCTGGGTGGGATCCGCCCCCCCCCCCAGTCTGGCCATAGGAGAGCTGATAGGAGGAAGATAGTTGAGGGAGTGGTTTAATCACATCTCAGGGTGTGCCAAAGGTTTGCTCACCACCAGGACGCTTTGGTCCATTCTATCCTTACTCAATGTTTTCTGCAAGGACTTGAAGTCTTTATCTGAGAAGAGAAAGGGCAGGGGTCCTGCAATGGGGTTCTCCAGAAGAGATCAATGGGGTTGCCTGGAAAACGAGTTAAAGATGCAGTTTAGACACACCCCACCCCCACTCAACCTCAGACACACTGAAGCAGGAAGTGGAGATGAAGATGGGGGAGATGACATGAAGATCTGTTCTGGATCTCCAGAGTTCAGATTGGAAAAAAAAATGCTGGGCATAGCGGCACACATTTGTAATCCTAGAGCTGGGGTGGCAGAGAAACGTGGATCCATGGAGCCTGGTAGTAATTCAGCATAAACTACATGGCGAGCTCCAGGCCAATGAGAGACCGTGTCAGGTGAACGGCATGTGAAGGACAGCAGAAGTTGTCCTCTGGCTTCTACACACGTATGTTTATGCATGCGAATGAAAATGGGAACCATTGCAGCAAAGTGGGGATTCTATAACCCCACAGGGACCCCCAAGCGTCACAGAGGTGGCTGTGAAGCCTCTGTCAGCATCAGGAGGAGTGAAGGGAGCACAGAAGGACTTGAAAGCCTCTCAGATCTGCACATCTGGAGCAAACACCTTTGATTGCTGTCCTGCTGAAGAGTCACTTTCCCATTTAAACACGCCATCTTCCCCGAGGCTTGTTCTCGGCTAACTCTCCTGAGGGTGCCCTTCCCTTCCCAGAGAGTCCTCCCAAACTGCCTGCTCTGTTCCCCAGTATGGCACAGCAATGAACCTCATGTTGAAATTATTTCACAAATGTCTTTCCTGCCCTAAACTCTGATTGTATTCATTGTGTAAGCCCCACATGTCAGAGCATCCTACATAGCCTATCTTCCATGGAATTTGGTGGTCATTTCTCAATTCCCAATGAGAATTATTCAGGAAGTGTCTCTGATGTTAACTCCAAGGAGAACTTGTCCAATGCCATTTTTATTTATATCCCTTTATTTTTAATTCTATTTCGTGTGTGTGTGTGTGTGTATGAAAACTTGATCTTCCGATTTAAAAAGGCATAAATGTATCTTTGCCTCAAATCCTTTCCTTGAACATGTGAGGTCAATGATTACTAACTGTGCTGGACTTTAGGCATCACATGGCCCCATCATCATTTTCTCCCAGGTTAACATTTAGTTACCAGTGCTGATGGTGAAAATATTAATTAATAAACCACAAATTAGGGGGGCTAGGGAGATGGCTAGATGGGTAAAGTGATTGCTGCATAAGCACGAGGACCTGCGTCCAGATCCCCAGCATTCATGCAAAAACTTGGATGAGGGGGCACATGTCAGTGCCCTCTGTTTTTAGGGTAGGGGTAGGTAGATCCAGGGGGCCAGTCAGTCTAGCTGAAAAATGAGCTCCCAGTTCAGTGTGAGAATCTGGATTAAAAAATAAAGTGGAAAGTGGTTGGACAAACGTTTTCCAAGCATAAGGCTTATTGCGCTGTCTTAGAAGCTTGGGTGTATTGAGCTGAGTCAAATCGTTGCAAATCCTAACAGAGCCCTCAACATTGATCAGTCCTGAAATCTCCTTCTACACAGCTCTGCCAGTTCAGGTAAGAATTTAACCTCCAAACACTGCACAATCTGAAAATGATCCTCAGGCATGATCAAAAATACATGCAATGAGGTTGGTTCCTGCTCACTCAGAGAGAAAGGCATTGTGGGAGTTTGTTTGATGGATATATGAGACACACTTCTGGACACCAAGGATGGATCCTACGTGGGTGGCTTTCAGCTAGCATGTATCTGGCTCCAAGAGCCAACTTTGGGAGTCTCTAGAGAAAGGTTCTCAAGACTCGGCACAGGAGAAGAAGGGGCCCAGGAGAGCCCAGCCATGTTGCTTCCATTCTGAAACTAAGAATGGATGGGGAGTTGTTTGGGGATGAGGGGGAGGGAACAGGAAGAGGGGAGGGAAGAGGAACTGTGGTTGGTATGTAAAATGAATAAAGAAAAAAAGAATAATAATAACTTCTAAGAAGCGTTCTGCGCACTTTGACCAGTGTTTGAGGTCTGTTGAAAACTTCTACTTAATGACATTTAATAATGGGTGTAGGACATTCACGAGATACATTGAAGCGTGCATGTGTATGCACACTTGTATTCAGAACACTGTATTCATAACACCTAAAGGAGTCTCCTAAAGTCCACATTTCACCACTATGACCTAAGGATGGACCCTAATTCACGAACAAAATATAGTAAATGCTTCTTGAATGTGGGTTAAGTTTTTGAGTTCTTTTTCATTATTAAAGAAATGCAAACTGACTACAGATGTTTTTCTTTTATGCAGGGAAATATAAAATAAAAAAAGAGTACCTGCCATCTTTTCCCAATACCCAAATTCTCCCAGGGACAACGGGTAACCATCATTTATTAGTGTGTATTGATTCACACATGTTCTTTGTGGGTATACACATGTCCTTATTTACTTTGGTAGGTAGAGGGAATCTGCATGCCATTTCCCAGTTTGCTGCAGTTACTGTATGATGTTGGCCTCGATGGTGCATTAAATTCCCAACAGATTTAGGTTGCAAGGTAGTCCACATGAGCTTTCAGAAAAGATAAAAAACCAGGGAGACGGACAATGCTGGTCCTTGGAAGAAAATCAGTCAACTAAAATCCAAAACTGTGGAGCAAACTGAGAAGGAGTAGTCACCAGTCTCAGTGTAATGAGCTGAGGTGATAAATCTCTGCTGAACGGTGGCTCAAGCAACCTGTGGTAGACACTCTTCCTCAACGGTAGGTCAAAGGACCCCATTTCCCGGTATTGACTCACACAATACAGAGAGAGTACCTCAGTGTTGGTCTTAATAAACTTGATGTTTCTGCTTCTGCTGTCTTCAAACATTCATCCTAGACCTCTGAGCTACCGTGTTGGAAATCCAGCTTCTATGCTAGGGGATGAGGGAGAAGTTCCAAGGGAAGAATGACCTCACCATACTCAGGAGGCAAGGACACATGGGGACTCTGTCTTCAGAAGCCCCCAGTCACAGCCTCTCTTTGATTGGTACCCTTTGAGGGACTCTCAGCAAGAGCACTAGTCATCTTTACCCTCACTGTGACATGGTGTCTTACGTAAGCAGCCCCAGGGAAGGATTTAACTCAGCCCAAGATTCCAAGGGATACATGGCAGGAACATCATGGCGTCGGGCGTTGAGAATCCCTGCCTCAGACTCAAGTAGAACAGGAAGCGGGGCAGAACAGGTGGTAGCTATATCTGAGGAACTCACTTCCCCTACTTAGGAACACCTCCTGCAGGTTCCACAACCACCCCAAACAGCACCCCCAGCTGGTAACCAAATGTCCAAACCCAAGACCTTAAGTAGGAACATTTCATTGCACGCCCGTCATAGCAAGGCTGGTATCAGAACCACCCAGCCTCACTCACTCACTCAGTTCAGTTGCCAACTGAGGAGTAAAAATAATCATAATAAAAAATGCTGTGGTTTTGAGTTGTTATCACAGGCCTAGATGCATATTTGTTAAAGGGCAACAGAGAGCGGTGTTCATAAGCGATGGCTCAAACACTAGCTTCTGACAAGCCTGGTGTGTTCTCAGGAAGTGTGGACAGTTGTGAGCCAGCCATTTCACAGAGTTCTCGACTGTGCTCACCTCCATGATCAGCGTGGTACCCATTTAACCGAGCTTGGATTTAGGAATTCTTCCAGTGAATGGGTGGACGAAGGCTACAGTTGTGTTCCTCTTGTTTTTGTCATAAAGCCTTGGCCAGTATTCATTCCAACAGGATGGCTCACAAGCTCAGGACTTTGCAGATATAGAGGTTCAGGGAGGGGAGTGAGCAGGCTACTGTCCCAAGAGTGCGCATTAATTATTTACCAAGAAAGTACAGAGAAGTAAATGAAAGAATTATGGGACAATCTGGAAGGACTATATAGTCAGAGGACTACAGTGGTTTCTACACAGATTCCTTGTGTAGCTCCAGCCATGTGCATTAGTTCCTGGAAAGGCCAATATGTGTGTATACCTTATTAATTGACATTTACCTTTAATAAGAAACAGAAGGGCCAGGAAAAATTGTCATTATTAAAGAGTGATAGCTTTCCTTTTGTGAAGTCTGCGTGTTTAACAAGGACAGCATCTTTCTTCCTGCAGCATTCCAGAGGTATTTAGAAACTTTATGGGGCTTGAAACGGAGCCACCTCTGGCACGACACCAGGAACACCTCTCCCCATTTGAGGACAGGATGTTCAGAATGCCAACCGAAACCACCCAGAGCACGTAATTACCAGTTGGAATTATCAATTACCAACTGGAATGGGTCCAGCCCCCAGGCTCAGCTCCTGTGACAATCATAAAAAGACTATTTAAAGACCACACATAGTCTGACACCTTTGCTTGGGCCTCGTCACCATCTGGGACCCCGGAGTGGAGAGCATTGAAGTAGATTAAGTCTCCCTGGATGGCTCTTACTGAGCTTTGACTCATAAAGCCAAGTCAGGCCCATGAACTGTGTCTGATCCTCATGACCGCCTGGTCCGCGAAGCCGTAGTAGCTCTGAAGAGTGGAGGCTCTCAAGCCTCCAATGTGATCTCTCTTATCAGCGCCAAGCTGAGGAACCTCAGTGGAGAGCAGTGAGGTGTAAAGAATTCTACTGTGAAATTATACAGAGCTGAAGGGATACTGAGGAATGAATGGAGAGAGAAAGAAAGAGACAGAGAGGCAAACAGGACAGATACGGTGCTCACCTCTGTCTGTTAATGTGCGTTCATCTCCTTCAGCATATAACCAGGGAAGCCTGGGAGCGGAAGGGATACATGTGAGTCTATAATTCGGCAATCCATGCCTAGTTTTGAGTTAGGTTTTTGGTTTGTTCTGTTGAATAACTATTGCTAGACAACAGTCCCAAAAAGAGCAAAATAAACATGATTCTGTCCTCCCAAGTTGAGAGTCAAGGAATGGGCAAGAGAAGGAGATAGTCAGGTGCACTGTGCGTGAGGCTGTTCCTGTCCATCCAACTGTATCTGAAATTTACAGATATTGGAAAATGACATTGTCACATGCTGAGGGACAGTCCAGATACTCTTGCAATCGATAAAGACATAGCAATGAGTAGATTCTTCACAATGTATGTGGCAGTTGATAGAGACCTGAGAAGGACTCCTGAACCTAAAATCTGCCACCATTGTTATTCCCCATCTTCTCTGTGGTTAAGTGGGCATGGGTTGTGAGAATTTTCCATGCAATGCCCAGGGAAAAGCATGCCGTGGCCCATAAGGGGGTCAAGGGTCAGGAGTGTGTTTGCCATTCTTTTATTCCTGAAAGTCTTCCCAGTATAAGGTTTCAGCAGACAGTTGCCCGTTAGGTTGATGTGGTTCACCCTCATATTGGAAAAGAATAAAGAAGAAAGAAAAATGGCTATACATAAACCCAGGCACTACATGGAGTGATTGTATATATTGTTACCTATACCTACAAACCTTCCCAGAAGACACCATGATTTCTAGTGAGGGTTGGAGAAGGTGAGGTTTAGCTCGGATAACCCAAATCCAGTACATTTGCTTGTGCCAACTATCTTTCTCTCCACACCGTAGACCCAGCCCTTCTCATCTGAGCTCTTGTCATAATCTCTGAAGCTTGGAGCCCTCGTCCCCTGCTGCTACTCAACTCATTCAAGCCACAGAGTCAGAAAAGACATCAGAACTTGTTTCCCCAGCACTTCCAAGAGTGACACACGGCTAGAACCACTCTAAATGCACAAGAAAGAAATTAATTTGTTCAAATGCCTAGACTCATTCTAGATACAGGAGAAAGAATTTGTTTAGTAACTATTTGGTATGTTATGCAGTAACTACATGCGGAAGAGAGTAATCCATCCAAAGAAATAAAAGCATTGCAGAAACAGAAGAGACAGCTTGTCTCCATAAGTAGGGTAGCCTTATAGGCACAGAGAGAAATGTGTTCGACAATGAGAAGCATTCTAGATTCAGAAGTAGGTCATCTACTTAATAACCGGAAGGGTCTGGAGATAGAAGAGAGACATTCCTCCATTTCATGCAATACTTATTCAAAGTGCAATTCTCCCAACAACTTCCAACTCCCCCAGAGACTTCTAGAAGGAGGTTCCTGGAATATAGATGGATACAAATCCACTTTTCTCAGGAAAGTCTGGGCCTCACTATGAACTTCCCATAGCAATCCCTTACCTTTGCTTGGGATCCCTCTCAATGTTCCCACCTCAGAAATACCTTCTGATCTTTTTAGCCCCGTTGTTCCCTAGGCCAATAATGAATACAAATAACATGTAAAGTGTCTACATATTTGTTTGTCTGTTATACTGTCTGTCTCCTTTAGGGTATCAAGGGGTTGTCTTCCTGTTCAGCTCTAGATTGCCAGTTACAGATGAGCAGTAAGTTGTCAACAAATACTGGCAGAATGGAAGAATTATGTATAATACTAGCATTTACCACATACCTATCAGGACTTTACATACATAACATACGAGTTACTTATAAGCCCCCATCCATGCACACAACTGCACAAATGTGTGCGCGTGCATGTGCATGCGTGCACACACACACACAAACACACACCAGAAACATTCTTTTCTTTCTTTTTCTCTCCTCCTTTCCAACAACTTCCTGAACTTGGCTCGCTCAGAATTCGCTCTCCCCACAGGCAGCATCATAAAATCTTTAGACCAGAATATCTCTGCTTGCCTGCTAAGATCATGTTACCCTGAGGCCCCACCCCACTTTCGGGAAGAGCACAATTCCCTAAAAGAATGGCAGGAAGCCCACCACTTGGGTCGGAAGCTAGGGAGAAGGAGGGAGAGGAAAAGGAAGCAGTCCGGTTCCCACACTGAAACGGCGATGCGTGAATCTCCCAGATAGCAACAACATCTGCTTGTCTAATAAAATCACCAGAGTTTGTCTCTATCAGTCCGTGGCCCCAGCAGGAAGGGTGGATGAGAGCAGCAGGGAGAAGCACATGCTGGCAGTTAAGGAGGGAACAGGCTGCAGGGACAGGGTGGCTTTCCAAGGTAGCTGGGCCTGCCCAGACACGCAGCTTCTACACCACATTTAGGCACGCACATGTAGCAGCCTGGATGGGACGAGATGGGAAACCTCCACGTCCCGTGGAATCAGAGAGGGTCTCCATGGTCCTTTCTTTGCAAGGTGATTGGATTGCATCTTTATGTTTCAAATGTTGATGTTGCCCTGATTTCAGTCCATACTGAGATGAACATGACTGCGTAACCCTTCTTGGATGTCTGAAAGATTCAGAATGTCTGTAGAATGTATGGATTTATTCACACACAATGCATAGATAGCGACACATTGCCTGCTCCAATCAAGCTCCCGGGACATCTTGACAACAGCAATATTTTTGAAAGCTGTGCTTAATACCATGAGAAGTGACTTACAGAATAGAGTTGTTAATAATTCCCAAACAAAAATTTAGAGCAACCTTGAGTTACAAGTATGTGTCAAACACTTCATGAGACATGCTTACTTCTGAATCTTTCTACAATTTTTTTAAGTCTGAAATTCAAATTTATCTTGGCATCTTTTACTTCATCTGGCAATCCCATTTATGCAAATTAGTTTCCTAAGGTTGCTGCAACAATACTAACAGAGTGGCTGAACACAAGCACCTGGAAGGAGCTGATCTTCACAGTTTTGGAGACTGTGTGAGATTCAGCAGGATTTTACCTCTCTGGCTCTGGGCAGAAGCCTTCCTCACCTTATGCCAGTGTGTGACTGTTGTCTTCAACACAATTCTCCCTGTGTGACCCTGCTCCAATCTTCTAAAAGGACACTAATCATTTTGGAAGAAGGGTTCAACCCCTATCAGTATGACTGCATCTTACCTAACTAAACCAGAAGCAACTTGATGTTCAAACAAAGTCACAGTCTAAGACACCATCTGGCAATTTGGATTTCAACTCATCTTTCATGCAGTAGAATCCATCTTGGGACACGATAGTTCTCCCTTTATTTCAATTGCCACTCACTGGATTCAGGCTGGTTTCTGCTCCGCTGCTTCTGATTCAGGTAACAGCCCATTCTCTGTACAGAGACTCGATTTTGTTCACCTGTCTATGGGCTAATCTCTAGACTCATCTTAAAAGGTGGATTTGGGGGAAGGGTTGAGTCAGTGTAGATAAATCACACCGCAGTATATCTTAAAGTGGAGAGTTTGAGAAAGTGGCTCTGCCGGAGGTTGAACCTGGCCATGTTCCAGTTTGGAAAGTCCCCACTCTTTCCTACCTTATAGACCTCCTAGGAGCTAAACTGAGGAACATCACTTTGAAGTCACCAGTCCTCAGAAATGATAAGAATCCATAGTCACTGTCTGAGGATCCAAAGCTGACAGGAAGAAAAGGGGTTGGAGAAAAGGCCCCAGCGGCTGTGCAAACATGAGGAGCTGTGTTTAGATCCCCAGCACCTACGTCAAAGTCTGGTGAACAAGTACACATATCTGTAAACCCAGCGGCGGGGCAGGTCAGAAGCACAAGGATTCCCAGGGCTCTGCGGGCCAGCTAATCTAACTGAAATAGCAAGTGTCTGCTTTAGTGAGACACCCTGTCCAAAAAAAAAAAAAAAAAAAAAAAAAAAAAAAAAGATTTTTGTTCCAGAAACAAGATCCTGAATTTTAATATGATTTGGGGTATCTTTTGGGACAATAAAAGACTTGTATAAAAAAAAAAAAAAAAGTAAGGTGGAGAGTCATAGAATGTCCAGCATCAACCTGTGGCCTCCACACCTGCATGCACCGCATGCACATGCACACACACACACACACACACACACACACACACGTGCATGAGTGCTGCACACACACATGTGCTCGCACACACATATTCACGCACGTACGCATGCACACACACATGCTCGCACCAGTAAAGCCTGCTTTGGTTAAAGGCAATGACATTGTGAGTTAGTTTTAGGACTGCAGTCTTTCTTGTTGCCTTGAATCATGTGGGTTTTTCTCAGTAAAATGTCATCAAAAACTCAACTGAAAACCAGAATTGAGTCATAGTGGGAAAGAAAAACCATTAAGTTTCTGAGTTATGGGCCTGGAATCCCTAGTTCTCTGATGACTCTGAAGTTAATCCTATGATCCCTCTGAGACTCTGGTCATAGATAAGATCATGCATCTCCCAATAAATGCATATTTGTGTGTGCATGTAAATGGATATATGTGTGTACACATATATGTGCTGTTTGTTTTTTTCAAGGGGGGGTCTCCTTACATAGCTCAGACTCGTCTTTACCCTCTTATGTGGCTTACACTGTGTTCAGATTTGTTGTGATCTTCATGCCTCAGGCTCCCAAGCATTGGGATTACAGGCCTACGGCACCGCACCCAGCCACAATTCACATTCTATTGTAGATGTGTGTCTGGTCGTTTTTAGAAGACACTTCACAGTGGCTAGCATCTTGTAGGCCCCTGGTCATTGGAGGGCTTATTCATGAGATTGCTTGTATTTTATGTACAATAATAAAGTACACGCTTGGGCCTGGACAGATGGCTCAGTGGATAAAAAGCACTTACCATCCGAGTGTGAGGATGAGATTTCTGACAACTAGGACCCACAGAAAAGTCACCAAGCAGGTGGCCATCTACAATCCCAGTGCTTGGCAGGGGACAGAGACAATCTCTGGGGCAAACTTGCTAGCCAGACTGACGTCAGCAAGAAACTTCCTTAATAAAAATAAAGTGCATTGCATACAGAGATATCCCTGATAACAGCTACTGGCCTCTGCACGATACCACACATGCGAAAGGCATGCCCCTCCCCCCCACCCCCCCACCCCACAGAATAGAGGGGAAAAGATGAACTTACTCAATTGTCCTCCTTTGCGTCTCACCTCGGATTCTGCATTGCTTCCTCTATATACAGGACCCATTCCTCACTGAGAAGCCAAAGCCAGAAGCAGGTGGATTGACACCACCACCTTCCACTGCAAAATTTGTAAGGGAAGTGAATCCTACCTAGGTGGGAGGAGCCATGTGGGTGGCCATAGAGCAACGACTCCTCCACCATTAAGCTGGAAGCTAAGAGGGAAGAATACTCAAACCTCTTCCTCCTCCTCAACACGGAGGAGACTGTTCAACAGCATTATACGTGATCCACCAAGGGCTTCTAACTTAATACCCCACGTCAAGAATTTTGTTCAATGCTAGACTTGCTTTTTCCTTGGTTTGTTTATAATTAATTCCGAACTGGAGTCACATGCATGCTAATGTATTTTTCAAATGCTATACTTGCATATGCAGGTGTCTGCCTCTATGCATGTTCATATGCATTATATGTATATAGATGTTAAAATTTGCCCAAGGTCTCATTCGTCAGGTCCCCTTGATGCAGGAGCTACTTGATTATGAAGTAGCTGTTTAATTATTATGAATACAGATTTTAGCCCTTCAAATGAATGGAAAATTATATCCAAGACAACAGCACTAAATGGCTATGATGTGGCAAAATACTTATATAAAAATCATTGGGGTATGAACCTACAGAAAGGTGTTTAGACCTTCTCTGTATTATGTCTTATATCTCCATGTAGACTATGTTTGTACCTGTGCATGCTTGTTTATGTGTGTGTACATGTATGCATGTTTGGCTGCATATATGTACATGCACACCTATATACATACATGTGCAGATCTGGGCAGTTAGCCCAATGGAGTTATTTTTGTCAGAGTTGGCCCTCTAAGATGCTGACCTGGTACTCCCACCACTGTGACCTCACACAGTTGCTGAGCCTGCAGAACGCTGCCTGTCTCCCTGGATTATTGTCTTTACCACACACAGTCCACGGTGTTGAGAAACACACGGTGAACACTCAGCCGTGAAAACTGAAGGCAGCAGTAGGTCTTCAGCTGTTGGCCTTTCTAGGACCAGGACAACTGTCTTCCTGCTTTTCCCCCTTTCCCTCCCTGAGTCTCTCTCTTCTCCTTCCTGTCTCTCTGTGCAAGCACACGTGTGGTTTTATATGTGTGTGTGTATCTGCATATGTGGAGGCCAGAGGACAACCTTGGGTGTCAGGCCTCAGGTGCTATCCACCATTTTGTTTCTTTGAGACAGGATCTCTCTGGCCTGAATGCACCAGGTAGGGTAATTGGTCTTTCCAGGGACCCCCAAGCACCCACGTGTTTTTGCTTCCTCTTACTGGGTTACTAGTGCACATTATCACCCCTGGCTTTGCCTTTTTAAGAATGGGGGGATTGAACTCACACTCTTCTGCTTGCTAGGCAATTGCTTTATCAACTGAACTATTAGCTTAACCTTTATTTCAGCCTGTTAACTTCTCTTACACCCTTATCTCTTTAGGGTAAGCAAAGGTTCCTGATCACTCAGGACTAAGGGACTTCCCAAGACTCCTAACAGCTTTCAAACTAAGATAGGGCTGGGAAAACAGTAACAAGTTAACCACTCTGTCTGTCCCCCTCCAGTGCGTTCCAGTTCCCAGTCTCAGATTTGTTCAGGTCTCTATACACAGAAGGCCCTTAAATGTGTTTTTTTCTTTGAGCCAATACGGTGCTCGAGGGGCTGGGGTCAGTTTAACGCTTCCTGAGCTGATTCTGCATTATTGTGTTTGGGTACTTGGACTGATGCCTTCCCAGAAGTTGGCATGGTTAAAATGGGAGGGGACCAACGGGGGAGGTACCTGAGGACCTGCAACAGTGACTCAGAACTGAGTGTAGGGGTTCTGTCCCAACAGGCTTGCACTTCCCTTGAACACCATGGTGTGTCCCACCCAGGGCTGAGTCAAGCCATCATCAATGAAGGGGCTGCAGGCTGAGGGGCTGTGCTTACCTGGGGATTTCTAATGGGGGGAGGTGGTAGCACTGTGGCTAGGCTGGGGATTAGCATCTAGGAGCTCCTGGCCTGGGAGAAGCTGTAGCTAGACCTGATTCCTGTTGGTCATCCTATGAGGGAGCCACCAGCTGAGTCAAGGAAATTGTCCCTCTGCACAGATTTTGGGGTGAACCTCCTTACATGCATTATTTTTGGACAAGAGGCTCCAAACAAAAAATGGTATTGAAAATCATCTAGGCTTGGCTTCCTGAGCCAAACAGTAAAGAAATGGTGGTGTTATGTTTTTTTTTTTTTTATTATGGCCACCCACTGCACAGGAAGCTTTTTATATATTTTTGACCAGTTGGAAAGTTCTAGAACAGCATTTTTCAACCTGTGGGTCATGACCATGTGGGGGTCAAACGACCCTCTCACAGGAGTCACCTAGGTCTATCAGAAAACACAGATATTTACATTAAAATTCATAACACAGCAAAATTACAGTTTTGAAGTAGATGCACAAAAATGAAAATAATTTTGTGGTGGGGGGGTCATCACCATATTAAAGGGTCACAATATTACGAAGGTTGAGAACCACTGTTCTAGAACATGGAGAGCCAGAAGAAAGCCCACAAGGACAAACTCTGAATATTTGGCTTTCATCATATCTATCCAAATATATATTTTTTTTATTTTTCTGGACCCAATCACACTAATACATTTATAAGGTCAAGCCAGCATCCTGGGTGTTGGTACAAGACGGACAGATTTTAGATGTCTACTTAAACACATCTGTTTGGCCAAAGTCCTGGTACACCACAGCTTTCAGGAAATAAGCGATAATGGGATCCCGCTCATCATTTATTTTACAACCTTTGTTAGGCATCCACTACATTTACCAAAACATTATGGGGACCCACCGGGGAGAAGGGAGAAGGCAGAAAGGACAAATATCCCTGGCCTGTGTGTGGAAGAACAAATACAGAAGGCTGGATTGACTACAAGTTGCTACGATTTTATGATCAGCTGTTGAGACCTACTGTGTGCTAACCATTATCTGATGGATACTATAAAATATTACTACTCATCATTTTAGCGATGAAGAAAGGGAAAATTACACAGGTTGTGTCTGCATGTGTGCTACCTGGCAGCCCTCAATTCTTGCAGAGCCTGACTTCAAAAGTGGTGTGTGAGCATGAGCGCATGAGCGTGTGTGTACGCATGTGTGTGCACGTGTGTGTGTGTGTTTGTGTGTGTGGTGTCCTGTTTCGTGTATGGTATATACATGTTCTTGTGCAACTATGCATTTGTGCATGTGTGTATATAAGTATGTAGAGACTAGAGATGAACACCAAGGGTCTTCCCCTACTGTTCGCCATCTTAACTTTGTGGCAGGGTCTCTCACCAAACCTGGAGTGCTTATGGATTGAGCTAGGGTAGCTGGCCAGCGAGCTCTATGTTTACCTGATCTGGGAGCTGGGATTCCAGCACGTGCTGCTGTGTCTGGGATTTTTGCATGGGTCCTGGTGGTCAAAGCTTAGGTCACCATGCTTAGTCATCAAGCACTTTACCAATGGACCCATCACTCCAGCCCAGCACTGAGATTCTAATTGCTTCTCCTGACATTTTCTGCTGCAATACCGTATGCCAGGCATACTCCTTCACTTGGTTCAAGTGACTTCCTCAGTCATAGGCCTGAGTAGCTCCAGGGCTGAGAGAAAGCTTTATCCAGAGTGGCATGCTCACTTCCAAACCCACAAACCCACAAACCCACCTGTGGAGTGACCTGGGCCCTGTGGTTTCATTGAGCAGGTGAGCTGGTACACACTGCTTCCCGGGAGGATGCTTATTTCTGGAATCTGTCCTTAGACTATTTTTTTTTTTAAGTAGGAGAGACTGAAATGGCCTTATGTTGCTGCACACATGCATATAAAAGATCCAGATTAATATAAACCTTGAAAATGGGGAAGCATCTGATTTGTGCTTTTCCATCAACAAACCTAATAACATGAAGGAAATGATTAACATACAAATAGACAGGCTTCCCATTAAAACAGCAGTAGCAAAGACTTCTGGAAAGATCTCATGCAGAAGTAATTATGACGGGAAATCGGGTCTGATTCAGGCCCATTTGCAGCAAGCTTGGAAAATCAAAATGTAACCACTCATAATCAAGAAGGCAACCTGGTGCTGGGGGGAAGGGCCGGTTAAGTAGTATTGATACTCCTGTTTTACTTCTGAGGGGTCCGGCTGGCTGGCCCCGTGCAGAGGTGAGAGCACAATGCAGGCAATACTCAGAGACAAATGGAACCACATGTGAACAGCCAGCGTGTAAATAACCTGAGTTTGGAGTTAGTTTTCTGAGCGTTAATAATGTTTTTATTTGAGATGTCATTCAAAACAAGAACGTCTGGGTAATAGACATGCGCGTTGACCATCTGTACCCTCTGAGAGGACAGTGGATTCTGTCACCATGGGTCCTTTGGAATTTTAACAGAGCTGGAATTAGTGTGACTGGAACCAGCTGGGCAGAGAGGCAGCTAGAGAGGAGGTTCGGGGCCTCGCAGAGGTGAGGATGATGATTTCAGAACACGTGGGCTGTGTACTCTGTGAGGAGCGTGGAGGGAAAGACAGCAGACAGCGATGGGCCTGTGTGTCCCTGGGGAGCCTGGGTGGAAACTGGTTCCTCACTGTCAGTGTTGGGGGATGGAGCCTGATAGGACTTTATGTGAGATAGACTCCAGCTTTATGAGATTAATTCAAATGAGAAATGAGTTTGGGGGTGGGGCTGGAGAGATGGCCCAGCGGTTAAGAGCACTGGTTGCTCTTCTAGAGGACGCAGGTTCAACTCCCAGGCCCCATATGGCAGTTTACAAGTGTCTGTAAATCCAGTTTCAGGGAATCTGATACCCGCAAAGCAATAAACCAATGCATATATATCCACACACACACACACACACATATTGAGAGAGAGAGAGAGAGAGAGAGAGAGAGAGAGAGAGAGAGAGAGAGAGAGAGATTGAATGTGTTTGGGGTTGAGGAGTCTACTCAGTGCACAGTAAAGTACTTGCTATGTAAGCCTTGAGCCCTGAGTTAGGATCTCCAGAATCCAGTCAAACGCAAATGTGATAAGTACATT
>NC_022011.1:24070334-24076788 GCF_000317375.1 Microtus ochrogaster | reverse complement strand
AGAGAGAGAGAGAGAGAGAGAGAGAGAGAGAGAGAGAGAGAGAGAGAGAGATTGAATGAGTTTGGGGTTGGGGAGCCTACTCAGTGCACAGTAAAGTACTTGCTATGTAAGCCTTGAGCCCTGAGTTAGGATCTCCAGAATCCAGTCAAACGCAAATGTGATAAGTACATTCCTCTTAATCCCAGGACTCCTGTGGGGAGGTTGGAGTCAGAGGCTGGAAAATTCCAGAAAGTTCTCTGGCAGTATGATATGAACAAGGAGGTGGAAGATGAGGACAAATATGTAATATACACAAGCCATGTAAGTGGTACACACACACACACACACACACACACACACACACACACACACACCAGCACCACCACCACAATAACACAAAAGATCTTTTAAAACATGAAATGAGGTACTAGAGGGATGGACCCATGGTTAAAAACACACATGTCTCTTAAAGAGAAGCCAAGTTCATTTCCCAGCACCCACATCTGTAACTCCAGCTTGAGGAGATCCAATATCCTCTCAAACTCTTCAGGTGCTACACACACACAAACACATGCTACATACACAACCACAACTAAAAATAATAAAAATAAACCTTAAGAATAAAAGAAATAGGTTTGAGGCTCCGAGTTAGATCCCTTGAGGCCTCTCACCCGTGTGATCCCTTCCATCATGGCTCTGGAGTTAAGATATCAGAATACAAAGCTTTGCAGGGCAGGGAATTGGACTCAAGGCAGGGTGCAAAGTAGACAAGAGCATTACTCCTGAGCCACACCCCCAGCTCCTCTCTGCTGGGCATTATGTGAGGTGGCTCTAAAAGTTCATTCACTTCTCTGAGAGGAGCAGGTCAAAGATATGCAGGAAGGGAAGTAACACTTGCCTCATAGGTTGAATGATTGCAGGGGCCATGAGGGTTTTAACAGAATCCACTAAGCTAATATGAAAAGATCATTCAGCACATGGCTGCTGCCTATGAAAGGGACTCCAACAACCATTCTCATTGTCTCTGTTGATAATTCCTCAAGCCTGCACTTAGGAAGCTCTCTTCATTTCACAAGACTATCTTCATTGAACTCAATTCTGGACGAGGATGTGTTGAAACTGAGGACGTCTGGCATCATAATTCTGATGGATGCCTGAAGTGAAGAATGGTAATTCCTAAACCAACCCCAGGTCTGGGGTTTTCATGTAGATGGTTTATCTGGAGCTCAGGATTCTAGAGTGGGTGGGTCACTGAGTGGGCGATTTGGGGTAGGGGTACCGTGGGGAAAAATGGAGTCTGCTTTTGCTGTGGTTTGTCTTGAATCAAGCTCTTGCTATGTACCTAATTGACTTTGAACTTGCTCTATGGCCCAGGCTGGGCTCAAACTTGAAATCCTCTCAGCATCCTGAGTGCCGAATTCAAAGAATCAACCACCAGCCTCAGTAAGGATTCTGCCCAGTTGGATTCTCCTGGTCTGGATACCATTGTAGAAGGAAGAAACTTGATCTTAGAAATGGAGGGAGTGGCTGTTTACTAAGCAACAAGAGCTACTCTTTGACATTCCCGGTTTCTTATTTTTGCTGAGAAAACATGAATCTATCTTGTCTAGATCACAGGGAGGTTTCGAGGGTGGACCATGATAACAAACAGGTTCACTATTACCTAATGTGTACACAGTTTACAAAGTGACTATCCGTACTTTATCTCACAAACACTAGGATTCTACAGCAAAGTCCACCCTCCTGCCTATTGGCTGAGATGGGATCATGGGTAGGCAAGGGTCCCTTTCATATCTAGGTCACATCATACCAGAAGTAGTGCACAGCAATGCCTTCTCTCTACAGATCTATGATGCCCCACCCCTGCTCCCGTCACGTCAGGAAAATCCAAGTCCTCCGTCAAAGCATCATCTTACACATAGCACTTTAGCCATAGCTGCAACCTTAGTGGTGCCACCTGCCCCCCAGGGAAGGAAACTAACTGGTTGATTGTGCTCCAATTAACCAGGTCACAATTATCCATGCAAAAATCCGTAATTATTTTAAAATAAAAACTATGAGGTCATTGTAGAGGGTATTACTTAAACAATGGCATTAATAAAAGTGTCCATCTTGATGCATAAAATATTACTAATTCATGCACCATTAAACTCACACATCTTAAATTACAAACCTGATTAATTTTATTCACTTTTTCTGGGTCATTGTTTTGTTTCTTCTTTATAGCTTAATTCAAAGGATAAAATATTTGGAAAATTATATTGCCCCTGTGTGCTCTATGAATAAAGAGCTTCAGTTGGTTAGCTTATATTTCTATTAATAAAAACTGTCTCCTGACATAGTATATAAAATAACTGGATGGATTTTTACTGAGTTAGGAGGATAAGTCTAGGATAATCTAACTTGAACCAGACCTATGGGTGTGACAAGGGTGTATGTTTCAAGAGATAGTCACACACTGTCCAGAGAAGCAGAGCAAAGGAATAATGAAAGGTCTCTGTGGCCGGGAAAACTAATCCATATTTATCATACACACTGAGCAGGGACAACATGGGGTTTTCAAATATGAGCGCACACACATTCAGAGGGACTAGTTAGACCTATGCTGTTTGGCTGGATTTGGTGGGCCCCCATTAGCTCAGGTAAACTTTTTTAGTGGGTGTCCCCATTGTGGTCTTATCTTCTTTGCTTATATTCTCACTCCTCCCACTCTTCATCTGGACTTTGGGAGCTTAGCCCAGTGCTCTGCTGCGGGTCTCTGCCTCTGTTTCCATCAGTTGCTGGATGAAGGTTCTATGGTGACAGTCAAGATATACATCAGTCTGACTATAGGACAAGGCCAGTTCAGGTACCCTCTCCTCTATTGCTTTGGGACTTCACTGGGGTCATCCTTGTGGATTCCTGGGAATTTTTTGAATGTCAGGCTTCCTGCTAGTCCCATAATGGGTTCCTCAATTAAAATATCTCTCTCCTTGCTCTCATCTCTGTCCTCCCTCCTTCTCTACTGTCCTGTTCCCTCAAGTTCCCCTCCCCACTCCCCTTCTCCCCTTCCTTCCACCCTCCCTACTACCCCCATCCACATGCTCCCAATTTTGTCAGGCGATCTTATCTATTTCCCCTTTCCAGGTGGATATATATATATAGTTTTCTTAGGGCTTACCTTGTTTCTTAGGTTCTCTAGGATCATAAACTAAAGGCTCAATATCCTTTGCTTTACAGATAGTATCCACTTATGAGTGAATACATACCATGGTCATTTTTCTGTATCTGGGTTACTTCACGCAGGATGTTTTTATTTTCAAGTTCCATTCATTTGCATGCAAATTGTCATTTTTTTAAATCCCTGAATAGTACTTCAATGTGTAAATGTGCCACTTTTTAAAATCCATTCTTCAGTTGGGGGATATCTAGGTTGTTTTCAGTTTCTGGCTATTACAAATAATGCTACTATGTGCATGGTTGGACAGATATCCTTGTAGTATGATTGAGCATCTTTGGGGTATATGCCCAAGTGTGGTATTGCTGGGTCCTAAGGTAGGTTGATTCCAAATTTTCTGAGAAACTGTCATACTGGTTTCCAGAGTGGTTGTACAAGCTTGCATTCCCACTAGCAATGGAGGAGTATTCCCCTTACTCCACATTCTCTCCAGCATAAGCTATCACTGGTGTTTTTGATCTTAGCCATTCTGACTGGTGTCTCAGAGTTGTTTAGATTTGCATTTTCCCTGATGGCTAAGGCTGTTGAAAATTTCCTTAAGTGTCTTTTGGTCATTTGAGACTCTCTGTTGAAAATTCTCTGTTTAGTTCTGTACTCCATTTTTAAATTGGATTATTTGGAATTTTTATGTCTAATTTTTTGAGTTCTTTATATATTTTGGAGATCAGTCCTCTGTCTGACTAGTCCCTCTGAATGTGGGCGACAGTTGTATGGCTGGGGCAGACTGCAGGGCCACTGGCAGCAGTACTAGGACTTATCCCTATTGCTTGTACTGGCTTTTAGGGAACCTATTCCCTTGAAATGGATACCTTGCCCAGCGTAGATATAGTAGAGAGGGCATTGGACCTTCCCCAAAGCACTGTGTCTTACCCTGTCTGAGGAATGGATGAAGGTGGAGTGGGGGGAAGATAGAGGGAATGGGAGGAAGGGAGGTGAAGAGAACTGGGATTGGTATGGAAAATGAAAAAGGATAGTTTGTTTTCTTTTTTTTTTTAAAGAAACATAAAATAAATAAAAAGATAAACTGAATGATTCAGTTATTTATCTCCTATGGTTCCAGACATCAGAATAATAAGGCATCCACCCCAAGCCATAAGAAAACCAAAATTTTGGAGGATGGAGAGACACCTCTGTGGTTAAGAGTGCTCATTGCTGTTGCAGAGGACCAGAGTTTTGTTCTAGGCACCCACACCTGATGTGGGAGTCCCCTCTGTGTGCTGTGATTACCATTAATGAATAAAGAAATTGCTTTGGACCTATAGCAAGGCAGAACTTAGGTAGGCAGGGAAAGCTAGGCTGAATGCTGGGAAGAAGGGCGGAATCAGAGAGACACTTTGGAGCCTCCGCCAGAGTCAGACATGCTGGAACTTTGCTGGTAGGCCACGACCTAATGGTGATATACAGATTAATAGAAATGGATTGACTTCAGATGTAAGAGTTAGCCAGTAATAAGATAGGGCTAATGGACCAAGCAGTGATTTAATCAATACAGTTTCTATGTGGTTGTTTCAGTATTTCCGTTCTGAGTGGCCGGGACAAACAAGCCACTCCCTGCAACCCACACCAAGGTGTCTTTATAACTGCCTGTAACTCTAACACCAGGGAATCTGACACCCCTCCACGGTCTCTTACACACATAAACACATACACACACACACACACACACACACACACACACACACACACGGGGGGGGGTGGAATAAGAAAATAAATATTCAAAAAAGAAAGAAAACTAGAATATGAGATACTTAATTTCCTAGCACTTGTTTGCCTAAACCTTGTTATCTGCGACCACTCCCTCGGCAAAAAGAAATCAAGGCTACTTTTCCCCTCCCAAAGGGATCAACATCTGAATTATCGGCTTTTTTGGGGGTGGGGGGGTGGGGGGAAGAACTCACTTCTGAGTGTGTTGGCCCAACTGTGTGAAATACAAATTAATTTCATCCATGGGGATTTGTAGGCAAGTTGACAAATTCAAGGACAAAAAGTGGGTCTTCCAGGGAAGAATGTTAGGTGGTGAGGCTCATGGGATAATTTGGTGATGGGTGACAGAGGTTTCTGTCCCAAGTCCTTGGTTCAAATCTAGAACCTGCTTGGCATTGACTGAAAATCTTTACTGTTTGACAGCTTCCCAACAGGTGGACAGTGAAATCACATCTTGGTCTCCTATTTCTGCTGCTTCTTCTGGAACAGGGACAAGAGGGACATAGAGGCACAAATGAAATCACTAGAAATGGATCACCACATTCTTCTGCGAAAGTTTGTCCTTTAATTGGCAATAATGCTTACTTTTATTTGGTGTATATGTGTATCACACATGTGTATGACACACGTGTTTGCAGGAGGGTGGGCTTCCGTGCGCTACCATGCCTATGTACCATATGCCTCAGGTATGTGTGTGAGATTTACATTCGAACTGGGTTTAAGATGGGCTGTCTTTGTCCGTGGTGTGCCAGGCTAGCTGACCCCTGACCTTCTGAGTATTCCCCTGTCTCCCCCTCCCATTTCCCTGTAGGAATGCTGAGATTTGAGACTCATTTGCTACCACATTTTGGTTTTATTTGGATCCTGGAGGTTTGAACTCAGGTCTTCATGTTCATATCCTTACTCAATGAGTTATTTCCCCAGTTCAAAGTTAATAACTGATTATAAAATCAGCTTGGCAGGTGATGGGACACCAGGAGATCTTATTTCTTCAGAGATTGAAATCTGATTAAATCCAGGAAATAAAGAGAATATAAAGACAGAGGAGAGAATAAAGATACCTTGGGTCTTTATGTGGACAAGCTTTTTATCACTGAGCTGGAATAGTGGTATGCTTATGTATAAAAGACCAAAAAACATCTTTAAAAGTCAGGAACACCCCAGACAACATGCCTGCACAGTCCCCAAGTAGAGCAAGCATGGAAGAATTTGTCAGATTTCCTTCCGAAGGACCCTTAAGAGACTTGCAAGGCAAAGAGTCACAGAGAGCCGGGTTATTGGAAGGCCGGTGGCGCCACGTTAATTTCAGCATGGCCACTCTCAGCTGGAACCCAATCAGAGATCAGGTCTCTGCAGGAGTTCTTCCTTAATGCAAGCCTGGCCCAGATAATGAGGGCTTGATTCTAAGCAGGGGAATTTCCTATGTCAGTGGGCTTAAGCCAAAAACCTTTAAAATTATTTTAATGTCATTTTTATTTTTAATGGGACATGTAAGTACTAGGAAAATTAAAAGCATTAAAAGGTTTCTAAGGAATATAAATACATATTTATATT